>NC_044918.1:18718325-18861831 GCF_003576645.1 Ipomoea triloba | reverse complement strand
CCGTCAGGTAGCTAGCGAGATCGGATCTCGTGCCGGCCCTAAGGGACTAGAGTGTGGTGTTTTCGTAGCAAAGCCTTAAGCTTTACCTAGAAAACACCCTCCGAGGTCAGCTCTCCCGTCAGGTAGCTAGCGAGATCATATCTCGTGCTGGCCTTAAGGGATTAGAGTATGGTGTTTTTTGAATCCAAGCCATTGGCTGGGCTCAGAAAAACACTCTTCCGTTAGGTAGCTAGCGAGATCGGATCTCGTGCCGGCCCTAAGGGATTAGAGCTTAGATTTTTTATTATTATTTTGTTTTTTAACAAAATTGATCAGGGCAGACCATGACCAACTACTGAGTCCTTTTGCTTATGGAGGTGAACGTGGAGGAAGCAAAAGCACTTGAGGAGGAAGCAAACGCACTTGAGGAGGAAGGAGGAGGCGGCGCTGCTCGAGGAGGTGACACAGCGCTTGACGCTGCTTGAGGAGCAGCGCCACTTGATGAGGTGACTCTGCTTGAGGAGCAACGCCACTTGAAAAGGGCGGATGCACTAGATGAGGTGACGCAGCGCTTGAGGCTGCTTGAGTAGTAGCGCCACTTGATGAGGTGACGCTGCTTGAGGAGCGCCACTTGATGAGGTGACACCCACTTGATGAGGTGACTCTGCTTGAGGAACAGCGCCACTTGATGAGGTGGCCGACTTCAAACCAAGTGTTGGTCGAGGTCGGGCCTCGACCAAGTGTTGGCCAAGGGCTGACCTCGGCCAATTATATTATTATTATTGTTTTGTTTTGTTTTTTTTTTTGTTTTTTTTTTAATTTTTGACGAGGACTGACCTCGGCCAAACTTAACCGAAAACTTGGCCGAGGACTGATTTTTTTTTTTTGAGCGCAAGATTGGCCGAGGACTGACCTCGGCCAAGTTGGAGAGTTTTTTGACGGGCCATCAGCGAATTACATGTTTTTTGCGTTGCGCAGACTTTTCCTCTAGCTCACTATTTCTTTTTTCCTCTAGCTCACTTTTTCTTGCTTCCTCGCCCAGGTCGCACCTCCTCTTCTTGGTGTTGGAAGCTGAAGGCTCATGATCTTCTTCCTTTCGCCACACATTGTCGGGTAGGCTTTGTTGATGCTGGTACTGTCCCGGATACTCAACGAATTGGGTAAAATATCCTCTCTGCACCAGTTCCTCTATTTGTCCTTTTAAAGTATGACACTCGTCAGTATCATGTCCAACTTGCCGGTGGAACCGACAGTACTTAGTTTGGTCCTCACCCGTAGAAACTGCCATACACTCTGAGGGAAAATGCACCATTCCCATTTCCTCAGCGTGACTTAGAATCACGCTAATCGGGTGAGTAAGCGGTGTTAAGTACCGCGGTGAGGCGAGACGAGGTCGCTCATTTCTTCCCTTCGTTGAGGGTGGTTGGTTTGGTCGTGGTGCCTGGCTGGGCGGACCAGCTTTATCAGGTCGCCCACTCTTTCGTCCTTCCTCATCATCCTTTTTTCTCCTGTCAGCCTCCTCTGCGTCTGCGTACCGGTTGGCCGTTCTCATGAGTTCCTCATAAGAGCGTGGGTGGTGGGTGTTCAGTTGTTTGTGGAAATCGCCTGACCTCAGTGCTTGGATGAAGGTGAGAATTGCTGCCTTCGAGTCGAAGTCATATACGCTGTTGACTTCTTTTTTCCATTTGCTTAAGAAGTCTCGCAGGCTTTCCCCCTTATCCTGCTTTACCCCGCCGAGATGTGAGAATGATTTCTTATGTTGTATACTTCCTGAGAAATAGGACAAGAAACTCTTAGATAGCTCTGCAAAAGTTTGAATTGATCCGTCCGGGATTGTGTTAAACCAATCTTGAGCCGTTCCGTCCAAAGTGGACAAGAATGCTCTGCACATGATGGCATCTCTTGCCCCAATCATGACCATGGCTGCCTTGTATCTTGTCATATGGGTACGTGGATCCGAAGTGCCAGTATAGGCCTTGATGGTGGGTAGTCGAAAGTCTTTTGGAAGAGGAACTTCCATTATGTCAGGAGAGAATGGAGCAGCCATTCTTACTTCAGGTTCTGGTGAGTGTTCTCTTGCTTCTACTTTCTTCTCCAAGTCGTCTATCTGCCTTTGGAGTATTTCAACTAGGTCTTCTTGTGGTGTTCTATGTCTAGTGGAGTGACGCGAAGCCAGTCCACCAGATTCGCCCATCCTTTCTCTGGGCGGTCGCTTGGTTATTGCTTTGCTTGCTTGTTGATGAGGACCTCTATTGGAGGATCCTTGTACCCCCAGCCGATCTCGGACAGATCTAGAAGCCATCGGCCGTTCTTGAGTAGATCTGGAAATTGGTTGAGGTCCGCCTTCCTGTCGTTGAGTTCTGTCTCGCCTNCGCCTTCCTGTCGTTGAGTTCTGTCTCGCCTTGGAGATTGCACTTCCTCCTCCAGAGGGGGTGGTGGCGGTAGAGTCTGGCCTTGCATTCCTGCGACTAGCTGGGCCATTGTCGCCGCCGCCTGTTGGATGACCTGCGCTGCTGCCTGAAGGTCCACCGCCTGGGTGGGAGCAGCAATCGCTGGGTGGGGAGCAGTAGTCGCCGGGTGGGGAACAGCAGTCGCTGGGCATGGAGTGTGGCCATCACCATGGTTATTGTTGAGTTGGCTACGGAGGTCACCTTCTCTGTGCTGGTGATTGTCGTTGAGCTGGCTACGAAGGTCACCACCGCGCTGGTGATTGTCGTTGAGCTGGCTACGAAGGTCACCACCGCGGTTATGATTGTCGTTGAGCTGGCTACGAAGGTCACCACCGCGGTTACTATTGAGGTTGAGCTGGCTACGAAGGTCACCACCGCGGTTACTATTGAGCTGCTCACGAAGATCGCCTGAGGGGTGACCCTTGTTCAAGAGCTGCTCACGAAGATCGCCTGAGGGGTGACCCTTGTTCAACTGACGAGGGGTATGCGAGCTGCTGGATCCGGATGCCATTGATAGTGATGAGATGGACTGAGTGGTTTGAGATTTTTGTAAATTTAGCTTGAGATCTGATCTCGGCTCTCAATGAAAGCACCAATGACGGTAATAATGTTACCGGTATGTATTTGAGTATTATTGAGTATTTGAATAGCGTTGAGTACAGTGTTTTGGTATTTGAGTACAATATTGAGTGCAGTGCTCAGTGTACAAGGTGAGTTGAGTGTAGTCTTGTCCAGTAAGAAGTGTCGTCTCTCTACAAGTGTTTTGTGAGCCTTTTATCTTGTTCAGCTCAGTAATGGAGCATTAATGTTGAGGAGCTGAACGATGGTCATCACTGTTGAGGAGTGAACGTTGGACATCAATGCTGAGGAGCTGAACGTTGGTCATCAACGTTGAGGAGCTGAACGTTGGTCATCAATGCTGAGGAGTTGGACCGTTGAGCATTGATGCTGAGGAGTGAGGTATCTTTGAACGACAACTATCCTGCAAGTGGTTCCGGGTTGTGCTAGTGGTTCCGAGTCGGGTACCCTGATTACTCTGTCAATTACCACCACAACCACCATATTTTTGTATTATTATTATTATATAAAAAATAATGTCTTCATTTTCAAAAACAAAAATAAACAAAACAAAAAATATAATTTATTAACTTTCCGCCAAACAAAAAGAAATAATTTTATAACTCTTAACTTTCAACCCACTAATATTAAGTGTTGGCTTTACGATAGTTGATAAATATGATTAACTGAATAATGTCAATTTTTACTAAACAATTCTTCTATTACCTAATTTACCTTCAAAAGAAACTTATGAAAATAAGAAAAGAAGTTTAGGTACGGTTTTTTTTGTTCTTTTTTTTTTTTTTTATAATTAGGGAAAACAGCGTAGCTGCTCGCCTGCTCGACATTATATATGTGATATTTATACTTATAGTTAAAACGAGAAATAACAATCAATAAGCGTCTTTAGCTCAGTGGATAAAGTGTTTTTTTCCTAAGTAGAAAGTCGTAGGTTCGACCCCTACCTGACGCGAAATTGGTTTATGGCAACCAGCATTTTTCAAGTTCATTGTTCCCGAACACTTATGGCTTTGCAATATTTGATAAATACGTCTTTCTAGGCGAGATGAATACTATATTATCTTTCAATGGAGGACCCACCCTGTAGACATGAACCTACCACCTCTATGTGCCCAAAGGATACAATAGATACTCTATTGGTTTAAAATTTTCTGTCCTCTAAAGTTAGTGTAATAAATTCACCAAAATTACCCACCATTTCTTTCTTTCTCTACATTTGTCTCAATATCTCCTTATTCCCAAAACATAGTAAAATAACTTTAATTTATGCACTTTTCACCCACAAATTCAACCATCATCTCCAATCAAAACAGCACTTAATTACATGTCAATTAAGTCCTTACATGCAACCCAATAAGCTTTGCTACCCTTTTGGACAAGAATACTATTAGTGATTATGAATCTAAACCCAAAACTCAACATAAGATAAGTTGATCGTCATGTGGTTCTCGATTATTGTCATGAAGCCATTTTATTACCACCGAATTCTAATTAAAAGATCACGGTTTATCCAACCGTGTGAAAGAACGAGAACGTAAAAAAAATTATATTGCAACTCCTTTATGTTCACACCGTGAATATATATTACATATTACCAGTCTTATATAAAAAAAGATAAAAAAAATCAACAAGCGTCTGTAGCTCAGTGGATAGAGCGTCTGTTTCCTAAGCAGAAAGTCGTAGGTTCGACCCCTACCTGACGCGAATATATTTTGAGCCCCTTATTTTTACTATTTGGTACCTTGTTCAAGAGCTGTGTTTTTTGCTTAGGCTTAGTTCACTTCTATTTCATTGGAGATTGTATTGTAGCCATATTTATACCACAAAAACACTTGTTAACATCAACCACAATGGTATTCAACTTTAAGTTTATGGACCCTCACTTTCATTTGTCCAAGGCAATTACACAACTAGCCTTCTCCAACACAAATAAAAATTTAAAAATAAAAATACCAGAGCATATTTTTATGCAAAATTGAAAAGGTATCATCTATTAGGCATCTAAACAAAGACTAGAACAAAAATACAATAATGCACAACATTTTGGTGGCATACAACAACAGTAGATGCATTGCATTATTCAGAACTCTCTCTAGTCATCAAAAGTGCTCATAAATCCACCAATAAAGCCCGCTCCATTGCAGCTGCCACATAGAATGTCCTTCTTACCTCTGCAGATAAAGCACAGATAGAGTTACTGAAAGCGAAGCGATTATTTTCTTAATTCAATATCACCAGCAGCAGATTATCATTGCGGGAGCAATGAGTGAGTTATAGTGCTCGTACCTGCAAAGCCAGCATAGTTGCCCGGCTTTGAACTGTCCATTGAAATGGTCGACAGAGTTGACACCGGTGCCTTTGCATTGTGAGCACAATATTGCACCTGATGGATAATTCAATACGAGAAAAATGAAACTTTGAAATAAAGGGTTAGAGATCCAATCTACATAAGCAACCAAAATCCCGTCAATTCACTTACCATTTCCCTCACAATCAGCACATACGATGCTGTTTACTTTAGTGCTTTTATTATCGTCTGTGGCCTGTAAAAGAAAAACATAATATGAGTTTTTGGCTAAACACGACAGAACCAACAGAAGAAAAAGGGTAAAAAGGGGGTCTAAGGAATACATATGTAAAAAATGCAGCTGAATAGAAATCAAACCAACAAAGCTAATCTACAATCAACTTCAAATTACTTACAGAGAATTGGTTTAAAGAGCTATGAAGTCTTATACAATCCACATATTTTGCCAAACACGTAAAAGGTAGATTACTCTATCTATGATACTTCTAATAATAAGATTGAATATTCTTTACCAAATACCAAAATATCCTTGTTATTAATATACTTCCCCTGCACAACCAATAGAAATTGGTTCAATTCTTTGGTTCTTGTTGACACTACTGCCACATCATCATTGTGGTATAAATATTCAATGAACTTCACTTGGATCACCATTTCATCATTCAGAAACCCCAACAACACTCTTAAGTTTTAACAGAAAATTTTCCATACATTGCCTTCAATCAATGATCATGTACAAGCATAAAGCCTATTATAGTTGTAGTAGGGTTAGAACAACTGTATATATCTAACATGCCGCCCCATGACTTCTAAACCTATAAATTTATCCTCTTCTTCCTTTGAAACGTTAAACTGTATGACTTCTTATTTTAGTTCATAGCTTTTGTTTGTATAGTCATTGAAATGTTAGTCATACGTTCTTTTAGGTGTAAACCATATTAGACGCCAAGGGTGGGAGACATGCTTTGACTTTGGTTTTGGTTTAAAATAAGCCAAAAACAGCTTCTTCTTCTTTCTTTAACATTTGAAAAACACTTCACAGTTCACACCAGATTTTCTTTACCTAAAATTTATGCACTTTCTTTTCATTTTCGGTAGGGTAGCAAACATGACCTAAATGGCAAAGTCAGTACTTCAATCCCTCTTCCTTACAGTCAAAATTGAGCACAATACTCATTGGTGTTCCCAGTTAACCAAATAGTACTTCTTTGGCCACGGCTTATTGGAGCTTATCCACTCCATAAACCTATAAGCTGGGGCAAACATTAATCTTTAAAAAAAAAACACAACTTTTTGAATAAGAGGAGAAAACCTCATGTAAGCCAAAAGATTCAAATTGGAGCTTTTCACAAGTAACCCCTCTTCTAATAAGTCAGGGAAACTTGAGAAGGCATTAATGGCACTTCTGGAATTCCAAATATCTCCCAGCATTAAATAATTCAACTTTTAACCTAATAAATTTATGCAGTATAGTGTAACTTTGACCATCTTTAACATAAGAAGAGTTTTAATAGTCAAATATCCAAATAATTTGTTTCATTTTAAGAACGTTCTTGAGTATTCAACCAAACATACTGAAAAACTTTTTCAGCAAGCTCTTTCTTAAAAGATATTATAATTTCAGAGAAGCTAGAAAAGAATTCTCTCAAGCCTCACAAGCAAGCAGTTGAAGTGTGTAATACCAAATATTAAATGAATATTTAGGTAAAATGTTTAAAATCTTTAACCACACAAATTTGCAAAATAAGCTTTCTCTCCCTTCTTTCTTTCTTTCCTTTTTATCTTATATATATGCAATGAATGTGGAATCTACCTTCACCTCCAAAGCTCTAATGGTTTGAACTCTAGAGCCACGGCTAATATCAGAGATCCAATCAATCTTTCTTCCAGCGTGGGTGCAAGTAACAGCCCCTAAAACCAAAATCAGGAATCCATTTTAACATCAATTTCACTTCAAACTTTAAGAAATTAAAGCCACCATACCCTCTACATCTACATATAACTATACATACATAATAAACTGGATTAGAAAATACAAGAATCTTGAAAGGGCATTCCAATCATCCAAAAATATTAGCTTTAGAACAAACCCGTCACAAATTCAACACGGTTCTATACAGAAACATTGGTTTCACAGGAGAGTACCCATTGGCACAATAAACAACACGGTCATATACAGAGAATTAGTATCTAAAAGCAGAGTATAGAAGGAAGATACCAGGTTTGGTAATGGGTTTATTGAAGGAGGTGAGAGGTGTAAAGCATAAAGAAGACGCCATTTGCTGAGCAGTTCTACTTGGAAAAGATGTTGGTAGTAACGAAAAAGCAGCAGCGATAGCCCACTGGCTAGTAGATACTGCGACTAGATAGATAAGGCTATCGGCTACTTTCTTCTCTGGTCACTCAAACATTTCGTTCTCCAAAATTAACTCTACTAATATTACTTTAGCTGGTAACTGGTAACAAATTGGAGTGTTTGGTAATTAGTTGATAGCTTATTGTATTAGTTGTTTTGAGTAATTAATAGTATTAGCTAATTGTAGGAAAAAAGTGTTTAGTAAATTAAATATCTACAACTAATTGATCACAAGTAAAATAACTTATAAAGGCATGAGTTTATTTAATGGAAAAAATGTCAAATAGGTCACTGAACTTATTGCTTTTGTGCAATTGGGCCATTGAACTTAAAAAGTGTGCAATTCAACCATCAAACCAACAAAATTTGTGCAATTGGACCATTTTTACAAAAAATTTCTGGTAAAATTCAATTATTTTACTAACATATATGTATTGAGAGTAGCATTTTCTTCTACCATACTAGTTGGAGTCAATATTGAAATGTTTTTAACTCAAATTGAATTAAAAAATTTTGTAAAAATTGTCCAATTGCACAAATTTTGCTTGTTTGATGGTTGAATTGCACACTTTTTAAGTTCAATGGCTCAATTGCACAAAAGTGATAAGTTCAGTGGCTTATTTGACACTTTTTCCTTATTTAATTAGCTAACTTTAAACTATTTTAAATTTAATATAAATTAAAACATTATTTAATAATAATAATAATAAGAGTTAATTTCAATTTTGGTCTAGGTGGCAGGCCGCTTTTAATCTTTTTTATCATAACATCCGCATTTGATCGTAGTATTATTTTGGAATGATCAATTTTTATCCTCTATCAACAAAAAAGGTTTAAAGCCGTTAAATACAAAGTCATTTCGGTCTTCAGTTACGGATTTTTTTCAAAAAAAATAAACATAAAAACATAGCGAAGTGTCGAAGTCAACTCACTTTGTATAAAAATGGTCGAATGCCTTGGTATTTAACGACATTTCAAAGATTTTGTTGACGGATGACCAAAAATCATGTCAATATAATACTAGGATCAAATGTGAATGTTCTGATAAAAAGAAATTAAAAGTGGAATGCGACTTATAAATTTAGAACAAAAAATGAAATACTTCTTCCTATTATTACTATTATTATTATTACTACTACTACTATTGTCATGTGATTCTATTGTCGTGGCTCATTTAAGGAACCTCAAGTCTCCTCAATAGTGGAGGTGATGCTCCTCTATATTAAGGAGTCTTGGCTACACTAATTAGTTCAATTTGCTTAATATGTTATAATGGAGGGAGTGATACTCAAATTGCACTATATAAATATATGTTAGGCAAGTGCACCTATCATTTATGAGTATGGATGTGGGAGTAACGAGTGTTGCATCCACAAGGATTACAAATACTAGTGCTACATGTTGTACTATTATGCGGCATGATTGACGCGGGAAAATAATTGAGAGAAAGAAAAATAATTGAAGAAATCAAGAACTAAAAGCATGAGACGGGGAACAAAACCAATTTAGTTTGGAAAGTCAATTAATGAGAAAAAAGATACTTCGGATCTATGCACCCCTAAGATATCATTGACCATAAATAAGGATGTTAATAACAATTGTTTATACATGAGATCTCGAAACCTTCTAATTTATGTTAATATCTTTCCCAATAGTATTAACCGCAAATTATATCGTGGACCGTGGTCCACAATGCATTGTGGACCGCGGTCCCAAAACGACGTCGTTTTGATTAATGAAAACAGACTGATGAATTTGCGCCACTCACTTTCTTTTCATATATACTGCAGTTACATTTCAACACAACTTCAGTTACATTTCAACACAACTGCAGTTACCTTTCAACACAACTGCAGTTACATTTTGATATAACTACAGTTTCATTCGATAATATAAAAACACAAAAGTGAAACTGTTATTCAGTATCTGTTCATATACACTGCAGTTACATTTCAACACAACTACAGTCTACAGTTATATTTTGATATAACTACAGTTTCATTCGATAATATCAAACACAAATGTAACCCAATGGGGTAACTCAAGTGGCAAGTGAGCTCTCTTTGTGGGGAAGAATTCCGGGAGAACCCGGGTTCGATCTCCACGAGCGACGATTCTTCTTGGGCCAGCTCCCGTGCCTCTCGGAGCGAACGTGGGTGTGAAACTGTTATTGTATCTTTTCATATACACTGCAGTTACATTTCAACACAACTACAGTTACATTTTGATATAACTACAGTTTCATTCGATAATATCAAAACAAATGTAAGGCAGTATCTTTTGGAATGAACTATAGTGTCAATTACGGGGCTCCGTTTCCCACTTACTAAAACGACGTCGTTTTGGAACCGCGGTCCACGATATAAGAACTGAGTATTAACAACTAATCATAGGTTGATTGCCAAAACCACTTATGAATCAACATTTTCCTAAAGATTGCATTAATGATTTATGAACAATTTGACTCAAACACAGATGATTGATGTCACCCTATCTATAGCCTAAGTTTTGTTTTTGCTAAATAGGTGCGAAGGTCTATATCCTTGCTAAGGAAGCCATACTCAAGTCTGCTTGTTCGGAATGATCTTCTATTCCTCCTTCTTTTCTTGTGGATGTTCTTTGGAATGATTTGAATTAATGAATGCCTTTTCCTTCAAAAAAAAAAAAAAAAAAAAAAAACAAGGATATCTCTATCTCAAAGTTCATGCACCGATCAAGAATCCAATAAATTGACAATTATTGATTCAAGAACAATCAAGAAACACAATTGCTCAGGAGGAACTGATGTACTGGGATTCTGTCCCACCAAACTTTATTTCTGATTTGTTTTAATATAACATACTGTTTGGTTTTCAAAAAAAGAAACACAATTGAATAAAATGACAAACATTTATAAATTAGCAAGGGATAAATAAGAGCATGGTCTCCATCTATGGCACCATAAATCAAAGTACTACAAGGGTTAGCCTCTAAACATGGAGGCAAACACGAATGAAATTAAAGAAACGATAAAAGAATGATTGAAGCTTGAAAACCCCTTTAATCGATGAAGAAATTTTGATTCTAAGCTTTGCCATGATTTAAAAATGCATTCGAAAGAGTGATTGAAGCTTCCAAAAGTGTTTTGTAACGTTTCTTGCAGTCTACGATCGAAAAGTCCTTAAAAAGATCCCAAAAACGAGCTTAAATACTTCATTCATGCCGTCATAACACTGACCGCGACATGTCCACAAAACATGATTGTGTCATGGACCTGTCTACTTCTGCATAGAAAAGGCGCTCATGCGACATGGACGCGTCACCATCCTGTCACTAGCTTGGCGCATCGGACTTCGGGTTAAATTTTGGACGTGTTGCTTTTCAAATTTGAGAAAACTTTTATCATGACAAGTTATAGGACACTCACTTAATATCTTAGCTTTCTGTAGCTGCTTGAATCACCTCAACTGGACATCATATAAGGGAGATATGATTAAAACATTAACAATACGGTGCATATTTTTATTTTTTTATTTTATTTTAAAATTCTTCTTTAATAGTATATAAATATTGTATGTTTTGAGTTGTATTTCTGTTAAATTTACTCGTATTTTTTTAAAGACTTATCAAGAAATATTTAAATTTTAAATATGCATGGATACAATACTATTTCTATATATTTAGATAGGATTAATTTTAAACTTATTTTAGAAAGGTATTAATAAATAAAATATTAATGGTGAGAAATGATTAACTGGAAAAAGAAAAAAGTTAGCAAGCTCTTCTAAAAATCTAAATCACAAAACATTTTAGCTCAAGACAGCCAACGCTAGTTCCAAGCTTTCATCCCATATCGCGGACGCCGACTGGCGACTGGCTGCGAGGCGTGCGAGCGACGGCGAGAGGCGAGAGCAGCTGAGGCGCTGAGCTGACTGCTGACCGGCGAGACGGCAGACGCGAGGAAGCCGACGGGCGACGGAGCACGGAGGCACAGAGCACAGGCTTTTCAGATTTCAATTTCCGATTAGCGATTCCGGATTCCGGTCAGGTTTCAATTTTCGATTGTCAATTACATATTTACATAAGGTTGTCTAAATTGTGTGATTATCTTTGAAGGTTTTGATTTTGATGAATAGAGAAGTTAGATTGTGCACATGAATGTGCAGTTGTGTTCAGTGTTATTTTGGATCAGATTTCACTGTGATTCTTGTGGAAATGTGGTTTTTGTATTGAGTAAGTTTTGCACTTAACTATGCTTGGGAATAGTAAACCATAATCAACCTGTAGCATTTTATTGCTTGGGATTAAATTTCATTTCTTTATCTGAGTTAAATTTGTTTTAGATTTTTCTAATTGAATTCATTGAGGAATTGTGGTGACCTTTTTATGGATAGTTTGTGCTACAAACAAATGCAATGATACATTTCTTCATTTGGATCATAATTCCAAATGTGCATCTGGACACCAAAATTGTTGGAGCACTTCTGTTTTGTAGGTTGCAATGTGTTAGAATGCTACTTCACCTGCCTGTCAAAGAATCCTAGAAGGACATCTCTTTTTAAATAAAAGATCTCTAGTTTGCATTATGTTAGAATTTTCTTTATATTAAACAAAGTTTGAATTTGTTTTAGTTTTTTTACATTTTCTGCAATTTTCCTTCAATTCGCAATTTATTTATACTTTGTTAGGGCCTCACTTATTCACGCAAATAAAAAAAACCGGCCCTGCTGCCGTTGCTCACACCCCGGTCTTCGCAGCCATCGGTATTTCAGATTTCGACAACAAGTAATTCTTTTTAAAATCCTTATTTTATTTACTTAATTAGGTTTATTTGTTTAGGGTTTAATTAGATTTATTTGTTTTGGGTGAGATTGTGAGAATTCGGTGGGTGATTGGATGATCAAATTAGGTATATTTTCTTATGAGCTCTAGTGTAAGTTGGGTTTTTTTTTGCCGGCTAACTGTAGGTACCGGAGGCTTGTGAAAATCTTGCTGTTTCCCATTCTAATTAATAGAAATAATATAGTTAAAATGGCTTTTTTTATTGTTTTTGAAAGTAAGCTAGTAAAAATTGCTTTATTCTTTAATTTGTATGTTGAATCATTGAATTACAAAATACGCATCCTCTCTTTCCATTTCATTTTTATGTCTTTCATATCTCTATTTTTTTTTTCTTTTCTATACAACAAAGAAACAGAAAAACTTACATAAAAACGTAGTAAGATCACACTAACACTATCCACATTCAATAGCTGTGGTAAATTGGTAATCCATTAGGAGGGACTTCAATCACATAGAGAGTAAACTGTAAGTCCTCAAAACTAGTTGCCATTAATCACATAGAGGTTAAGTTCAAATCCAATTGTCATTTAGTCAGTACACTGTGCGAGGTTTGGCTCTTATTTGATGACTTTACAGTTGCATTAAAGTCTGACGTGGAGTTTGGCTCTAACTTAATCACTTTACAAATTACATTGCATTGGAGTCTAGCTTACCAACTGATCCAAAGTGTTGAGTTTATCATATTTCTCGAAAAATAAAATCGATAAGGTTAATCAAAGCAAATAGTCAGAATAGGTTTGGTTTGCAGAATAAAATTAAGAGCTCAGGGTTTAGGCTTAGGGTGGTTGGAGGTGGTTAAGGATGAAGTTAGATTAATTCAAGGGTTTTAAATTGTAAAATATTTCTACCTACATTGGGTAAACAGTAAAACTAACCTCAATGTTGTAGTCTTGTGGGATTTTTAAAGAGTCAATGTCAATGTAGGAGTTGTTATAATGTGGGCAATGCACATGGTAAACTCTCAAACCAAATGACTAAGAGTTCAAATTTTACTACTTCCTAGGACAGTAGGACCTCCCAAATACCTCCTAACGAATTTTTGTTTTTAGTATTTCTTCATATCTTTGTTTATTATTGTAAGATAAAATTATTTTTCTTTCCTTATTTTGGTATGTTTTTTAAAAAAAAAATTCTTTATACCAAGTACATTATGGTTTGATAGCATCACTGTTACTTTCCATAAGGAAAGATACTATTAATAGGTTAAAGTGTACCAAAAACAAATTCTTTATTTGATAAAATTTTTAATGTAATATAAAACGTAAATAATTTTACTTTCTAAAATAAATTAATTAATGTAAAAGTTAAATATAAAGCATATTTTATTAATTGTCAAACAAATGGATCATGTAAAGAGAATGATGTATTATTTTTCATTTTATAAAACTTTTTGTGTATTAAAAAGATTAGTTGTAGTTTTCTCCTACCCATTTTACTTTCCAAAGTTTTCGACAAGTTGATTGTGTTATCCAAAATTATTGTTAATTTAGTAATGAGTTTAGAATGTTAGGAGTCCATGGGCAAATATGAAAATTATCATAAAATGCAGCGCATAAACAACTAATTATGCCATTCCTAATTCCCCAGGTACGCTAATTCAAGAAGGGACTTCATTACTTCTTGCTTGCAAGGTGTCATGATTGCGATGCCTCTTTGCTTTCATCTCACAATAATCTCACCCCTCCTTTGCTTTTCCTTCCATGCATAATCATCGTTCTCATCCTTCCCCAGTTTTCCTTTTTCTCAGAGTAAGGGATTAGAATTGAAAGGATATAGAGAAAAAGGAAACATCGTTTTTGTTTTCTTGGAATCAACCCTTTTCTTCCTCGGTGGTTCTTTGAGTGTTAGTATTGTACACTCAGAGAAAAAAGGTCAGATTTTTTCGTTTAATTTCACTCCTTTTTTCTTTTCTTGTTTCTTGGGGATTGCATGCATCAACTTTCTCTACTATCAAAGCTTTCTCTTGTGAATTTTGAATGTTGACTTTCATTTTATTTGTTATGTTTACTGTTGCGATATAATCGAGGATGTTAACTGTGTTTGAATTGCAACGTTTTTATATGTATATTTGTATTGCCTATTTGTATATGCATCAATGAGAATTTTCCTTGGAGCTTCAGATAATTCAGATTTGATGTTTTTGATTGAGTGAGTCCTATTTTATTTTCTTTTGTTTTTAACTTTGTTCCGCTTTTCTGTTGGACTTGATTTCAGGGATGGAATTGTGGAGGAACAAGAAGTTTTGAATTGATTTGAAATGTGGGATTTCGGTGCTATATTGTGCTTAAGATGGAAAAATTGTTTTGAATGATTTGGTTTTTGAGAAGTCAAGTTTGAATCTCAAATGGACATATCAAATCGTAAACATTTGAGATTCTTGGGGCTCCCTCTCAATTCTCTGGCATGCAAATGTGTAGCTCTGGTTGTGATTGCTTTGGTCCTTAGAGCTGTTTTGCTACCCAGATTATATGAACTTGGTGGGCTCTTTGAACAGAGCAAGTTTTTAGTTGCCCCTAACGTCTCTCTTCTATCAGATTCTGAGTCTTTGATGGAAAAATCGAAATTTTTGGAGGTACCACAGATCATATGGGGATTGAACAATCAAAAAATTGCTTTTGCAAGAGCTTGTTTGACTGCAAGAATGCTGAAAAGGAAACTGTTGATGCCGAGCTTGAGTGCTTCACTTTTCTACAAAGAAGTTGACCTCTTGCAGCCTATCTCATTTGATAAGGTCTTTCAATTCGGAAGCTTTAATTCGCGCTGTTCTGAGTTTGTCCAATTGGGGCATTATTCGGAGATTTCTAATCAAAGTGATGTAGTTGAGCTTCAAAAGGGACTTGGGAGGAGGTGGACAGTGGAGAAAGATTTCGAGCAATTAGTGCAGTTCAGCAAGCAACCATATGATCAGTATGAAATTGTCAAGGTAGTTGGAAAGAACCCGTTTTTGTGGCATGATCACTGGCCAGCTAAGGACTACGCTAGGGTCTTTGAATGCTTAGTTTTTGTAGAACAGATATCAAAAGAAGCCGATAAAGTTGTTTCTAAGATCAGAGATGTTGGCCGAGAGGCAAGGCAACAGATGGGGTTGTCTCAGCCCGTGCCTTATGTAGCCGTTCACATGAGAATAGAGAAAGATTGGATGATTCACTGTAAGAAGCTGGAGCAGAGATTAAATATCAGCGAAATTTGCAGCAGTAAGGAAGAGATCATGGATAGAGTCCGTAACATTATAGGCCTCAAAATCCCAATGGTTATTTATCTCGCGGTTGCTGATAGTCTTCTCGAAGACAATTCTATTTTGAATGGCTGGAATGAAGGTTTGCTTCCATGTGAAAAGAAAAAATTGGGCGTTGTTGAAATTTACAAGAAGCATCCATACCTTATTCAATCCGCTATAGACTATTTGGTCTGCCTAAGGTCTGATATCTTCGTAGGAAACAGTTTCTCAACATTTTCTAGCCTTGTGGTTCTTGACAGAACTCAAAAAATGATCGAAACAGGTGATGCAAACATGTGTGGCGTGGACACACATTGGCCATCGTTTGCTTATAATTTAGCCGGGGAGTCTAATGGCCCTCGTGCATGGGTGACAAATCTGTCAGATTCAAGCTTGCAGTCGATTAGCTATGGCTCTAATCATATCTCCTGCTCACTAACTTCCAGGTTATAGTTTCATGGATATAGTGGCATTAACATTTCTTTTAGATAACACTTGTTCTCTGGAAATTATGTGTAAAGAATATATACAAAATTTGAAAATAGCATTTTGATTGGGGTAGTTTCTATGTGAAACTGTATACAATCTGTTTCCTTTTGTAGTTGGCTATTCCACATTGCTCTTGTTATTCTTTTCTTGATCTGATTCTTTCTTGTGGTCCTTTTGCATTCGCTATAATCAAAGAATTCTTGTACGTAGTAGTAGATATTTACTGACAAAAATCAGAATCTCTGTATTACTCTACCAATGCAATATTTCAATCCCCAAAAAGAAACAAGAATTATGAGTTCTGAAAGAATTTAAGTGTAAATATTTTACAGCTGAACACCTTCAAGAACAGGGAGAAATCAGCAATGGGGAAAAGGTACAGTATTGCTTCAATCTTATGAAAGTTGCAAAACCAACCTATTTCTCCACAACTTGACTGACTTTTCTCCGGTTTTTAATTGATCTGGGGAGATCAAGAAGGTGTTGCCTCCACCCTAAACCCGCAAATATCTTGTTGTACTATTCTCGTCTCTGGATCACAGTTGATCGTTAACAGCTGAATCCTCCTCATTCGCTTTCGATGCTGCACAATCGGTATCAACTAACGAGCTGAGGCCTCCAAAACATTCTCCTAATCAAATCTCAAAAACCTGTTATTATTGTCAACGAGGTAATCGTAATCCATACTTGATGGAAAGTTGGCCATTTTGGTCGAGTGCTCCCTCGTTCGGCTCCATCTGAATTTTCATCCTAGACAGAATAATAATTTCATCAATTTATTTTCGTGCAGTGTGCATCTGTTCCATGTTGAGTGCAATGGGTGTACCCCACGGTTTGGAGAAACTCCCTAATCTGTTTTGCGCTGCTATTGCTGGCTTGCAACAAACGCTCGTCTTCCTCGTATATCACGTATGGGGCTTCGCCTTTCTTTCTCGACAGTAACTTTGAAGCGCCCTTAAGTACATGATACTCCCATCCTTGGACATCTATTTTAAGCAGCAGTACTGGCTCCGACTCGTGAATCACATCATCAAGAGGAATTGTCTTTACTTGAACAGCGATCTCTTCATTAGACTGGAATGCCAACTTGGCACCAGTGGCGGAGATCGCACTATTGTCAAGCCGACCAACCAACTGATAACAAATGCCACCCAGCAACAAGACAAAAACTATCAGTTTTGGTTTTAGCAGATATAGAAAACATAATGGAAAGCAAGAAAAATAATTTCAAACATCAAGAACACTCAATTGTTCGGTTGATCCTCCACGCCTTGGAGTTCAATTAGGCAGCATAATTGCATCAAAACTATTGCAGAACTGTAACAAGAAATCTACCCAATTGAACTCACCTCAATGGTGTCAAAGTAACACTTCACAAATGAGCAACTAAAACTGTGTCAATACTAAGATAAAAAAGGATACATATTCTTAAATGCAAGATCCCCCCACCCCATCATATATTCAAAGCCTCAAAGGTCAAATTGGTCAAACTGGTGACTTGGTAATTACAAGGTTACAAGTTCGACTCCTAGCGGGAGCGGCCTATTAGCCTTCTTGGTTTGAGCCAGTTTGCTATGGGCAATCTAAGCTGGTTTACGGGCTAATGACTGAAATAGGAAGAAGTTAGAAGTGAATGACAAAAACAGGAAGGTTTTAAAAAATGTACAGTTAGAAGTGAAACGCAACGTCCCGAAACGCATGTCTCAAATGAGTTTTTTCCAAAATTGTAAATTTTTTAAAACCTTCCTATTTTTTTCATTCAGTTCTAACTTTTTCCTATTCCAGTCATTAGCCCCCGGTTTACTTGTGGTACTTTACCGGCTAGAGACACAAGGCAAGATTTACCTAATGCACACCTCTCGGTAGTGGCTGCGGGTTTCTCTAGTGAACCAAAACCTCAAAGGTCCAAGCTTATGGAGCTTAGCTAACACTAACAATGCTGTCCCCCATGGTCAGAAGCAATACATAAAATTCCAACACTAATACTAAAATTGTTACTCCATAATTTATCCCCTACTCTCACAATATCCAAACAAGTTCCTTCATACTCACACTACAAGAAAAATAGAACCATGAGCAATTTAGACATGCATAGAAACACAACCAAATCCTTATTGTAGGCAAGAAGGGGTTACTTAGAGTTAATTCATAACCAATAATATCTATATAAAAAATCATGAAACAACATTAGTTCAAGGGATGGATACCTTGTGGAATGTAATATTCCCCAAATGATCTGAGGCAGCGGCTTCATACACCTCCACCAAATCCCTAACTCTATTGAAGTATATGCCTTCACAAATCTTCTGCAAATTCTCAAAAACAGGCTCAAAGGCCAAAACTTTAAACCCCATCACAGCAGCTGCAAAACTAGCCATTCCTACATTAGCCCCAACATCCACAAAAATCCCATTCCGGTCCTCATTTTTCATCTTCTCCAGCAATTCCTGCACAGTCTCAGATATATCAGGCTTCCTAAACGCCTTTCCCTTGAGAGTCCTGTTGATATTCTTGTGGGGCTTCTCTGGCAAATTCCCAAAGTCGGAAAGGGAGTAGAGGAATGGGTGTTTAAGACCCTCCACGACATTGGCGAAAACGGGGTGAGCTTGGGGTGAAGCGTAGCAATCGAAAGGGTTTATAGCGCGGTGAAAGATGGGGGTTTTGAGGGAGTTGAGGTATGGGGTATTATTGGTCTGGGACTGGGACTGAGACTGAGAGGTGAGGTAGAAGAAGATGAGGAGGAGTAGAGATGAGGAGATGAAGAGGAGGAGATTCCTGGAGGTGAGAATCTTTGTCGGTTGGTTTCTTCTCCAGGCATTAGCCATGGAGATTGAATCAAATCTGGAATTCGAGAAACTTGGATCTTGAGTGGGATTGATTGCAGGAGGGAGAGCTGATGATCTACACACTACACTATGTTTATGGGCTTTAACATTCATGCCCAATGGGCATGCTTCACAGCCCATTAAATCAAAATGAAATACTATAAGATAAATTTTATTAAACATGATACGTCTATAGTATAATGTTTATGTATATTCAGTGTTGTAAAAATCTCGCTTAGGCTTTGATTAATTAGCCCTTAGGCGCTATGTTACCGACCGCCTAGCGTATCACCATAATCGGTGATCTAGGTGACCGACTAGACCGCTTAAGCGCCACCTAGCCAACTTAGGCTCTGATCGCCTAGACCTCTTAGGCGCTAACTAGGCTTCCTAAGCACCGACTATGTCACCTAGTCGGCCAATTAGCTATTGTTCTTTTTTCTTTTTTCTTTTTAAATGGGTTATTTTACTCAAAACGACATCGTTTTGAGAGAAATAAACCTAAATTGTTCAAACTCTATATATTTTTTACGTTAATATTTAATATTTTAGTATTAACTGTTAAAGTATTAAATAGTTTATAATTATTAGTCTTAAAAATGAAAAAATAAATAAAACAAATATTTAAAAATAAAAAATACACGGGCGCCCCGAGGAGCGCCTAGCGATTTTTTCAACCATGCTTAAGATGTGGTTTTATTAACATATAAAACAACATTACGAACATACTATAAAGTGAATGAAAATACATATGATGTACATTTAGTTTTTTTTTTTTTTAATTTCAAAAAAGTTTATTAGTGTTTATGTACATTAAAGTTTTGACATTTAGAACAAATATTATGAATATAGTACATGATGAATGTTATTAAACATAATGCGTTGCAGTATAATGTTTATGTATATTAAACTTTGATTTTATGAACATACAGAAGCTAAGAATATTATGAATCTACGTACTATAAAGTAAATGAAAATACTTATCATGTATATTTAGTTTAATGTTTATGTACATTAAATTAAAGTTTAGGTTTTAGACATATAGAGCAAATATTATGAGCATAGTATAAAATAATGCTATTAAATATGATGCATTAGCTGATACTTAATATAAAACGTCGTTTTAGATCATAGTCCATCATGCAAGATGGACTATGGTCCACGGTCACAATATAATCTGCCAAGAGTTTGCCCGGTAGTAGTTTTGGGAGTAAATTATATGGTGCAACGAGATATATATTATAAAATAGACCATAACACAAGTTTATCTTTAATATATTACATATTCAATTTTAGTAAGTTAATTATTTTGAGTTACCCATATTTAGTTTTAAATTAATATTCTAACCAAAACCATAATCATGTTTGAATTAAGATAAAGGAAGCTAGGTATCTTCCACTCTTGTCTTAGTTTAAGTTTCAATTTAGGGCTTTCTTCAAAAAAAAAAAAAAAAAAAGTTTCAATTTAGGGCTAGGGAGTAGGGACAGAATATATAGGAGAGCTCAAAAATCAAAATTAAATAATAATCAAGGGATAGAAAAGTCATTAGCGGAGAGTTTTCTGAATCTTTGAAGCAACAATCGCTTTGCAAACAAGTCGAAGTCATCCCAAATCTCATCCATTTTCCACGTTCCGTCCCTTGTTTTTCTCCATATCAAATCATCTTTTTATAATCACTATAATTATAATTAATTAATTAAGACTATTTATATTCTTAAAATACTCTCACCTTAAAAAAAATAGGTCATATTATTATATCATTATATTTATAATTCTTTAATATTTTCTCATTTATTAATTATAATACATTTTTACTAAAATATAACAAATACAACTGAAATCTCGTGTAACAAATACAACTCAAGATATTCATACTATAATTTTTTGATGGGTTGGAAGGCCCTAGACGGCCTAAGATTACTATGGCTGTCAAAGTGGGCCAAAGCCCGCGGTGAGGCGGATTAGGGTCATGAAAAAATAAGCCCGCGAAAACGCGGGCCTAATTTTGACCCGCCACCCGCGCGGGCTAACCCGTGCGGGCCGCGGGCCAATCCGCGGGCTAAGTAAAAAAAATAAAATATATATATTATTTTATATATATATATATATATATATATATATATATATATATATTCACAATATGTACTGTGAATATATATATCCACAGTACGTGAATATATATATATTCACAGTATATATATTCACAGTACGTGAATATATATATATTCACAGTAATACACTGTGAATGTATATTTAAAGTAAAAAAATAAAAAAGAAAATGAAAAGCCCGCGAGCCGGCCCGCGGGGCCCGTGAACCCGCGCGGGGCGAGTTAGGGTTACACAAATTTTAGCCCGCGGACCTAACGGGTCGGCCCGCAAAAGCCCGCTAGAAATTTGGCCCGCGGTGGGGTGGGCCTAACGGGGCGGGCCGACCCGCTTTGACAGTACTAAAGATTACATTCTAATCCTAATTGTTCCAGCTACGTCCAACGAAAGAAGAACCTTAACTTTTCCTAGAAATTTATTTAATACAACGGTTTTTCAATTGCCCATTTGACACAGATTGACAAGAATATTAACACATTTATTCTCCTTTCTCTCATCACATGGGAGATCCTTGTTATCCCACATTGAATAATGATGGACTTGCAATCTAATATGAGGTTTGTTGATTAATATATAATTACTTAAAGGTAATAAGTAACTTCCCTTGCAAGCATTGATTCGATCTCAATTAAGCATGCATGCATCAGATCAGACTGTTTCCTCCATGACTAAATTTCGTATCAAAATTCTGCATACCATATTTATTTATTGTTTCTACACATAATCTTCAATGATTATATTCCCTTTGCTTCCAAACATGCAATTTGCACCTTAGTAGCTTGCTTCTAAATTCTTTCCAATCATGCTATAAGTATACCCATCTCTCCACATGCTTTTCAACCTAATTAAGAAGACATTCCCTTTGGAAAGCAACTTCTCAATTATAAATATATAATTTCCCTATTTGTTACTTGTGTATATAGTTAGACTAGTGTATAGATATAGAAGGTTAGATAGGAGCGGGTAACGGCATGAGTTAAGTAGCTGACAATAAATTAAAGTGGAACTTAAATTAGAGGTTTTAAGAGAGATTTGAGTGCTATTCTACCACTGGGTCAATTTTACTTTACAGGTAGGTTTTATTTTTTCTCTCTCTTATATTTTTAAAATTTTATGATAGATTTTAATTTGGAGTGCAGAGAACAACAAAACACTTTATTTCGCTTTTCATAATTTTCACCCTGAATTAACTAATTGGCAATGTTATTCGAGATCGATTTCAAGAAAGACTTATACATTATTATACTAGGCTCGGCGGTGTACTTTTTCACAATAAAAAATGGATTTTAATTTGGCTTTTTCATTTTTCATGTATTGAAATTGAAATTAAAGCTCCCATTTACAAGATAATTAAGAACTAAATTAAAGTTTTCTTCTTCCATTATTTCTTCCTTCCCACTATATATAATACACACTTCACTGTAACTCTTGACATTAATTGTTAGTTTGTCCTTTAATTTTGTTGTGCAGATATCTGCCGTTTCCGATGTGTCTCTCTAGGAAGTCTTTATATCCCATGGCATGATTCCAGATCCCCTTTAATTTAACTCCTCATTTTTCTTATCATTTCATTCCAAATTAAAATTTCGATCTCTTCAATCTTCATATTTTCCAGGAACTGTTTTTACTGATACTCATTCTGGGCTTAGCTTCTTCAAGAATTGATTGCCAGATTATTTTTGGTCATGGGGAGAGCTTCAATGTTCTGGACTATGGAGCTATTGGAGATGGCACAACAAATGATACCCAAGTACATTATGATATTATTATTCTTCCTTGAATTTTGATCTTTAATTTGAACCAGTCAAAACATAATAAGAATTCAAGTTCAATGAAAATATATGATTTGTGTGTGGCCCACAGGCATTTTTGAATGCGTGGAGAGATGCATGTGGGTCCAGAGTTGAATCTCCTCTGCTTATCATTCCTCAAAACTTCATATTTCTGGTCTACCCAGTCACCTTTTGGGGTCCCTGCAATTCCCAGAAAATATATTTTATGGTATATATAGCAAACTAATAAATTAAATTCTGGTCTACTTTACTTAAGTTGATGATATCATCATGTTTAATTTGTGCCAAAATATTTGTTTATAGATATCTGGGGAGATAATTGCACCTTCTTCCCTGGGCACATGGAAGGGTAGAGATGCAAGTGAGTGGGTGGTGTTTAGAGATGTGAAGGGTCTCACCATTGATGGGTCTGGAACAATTGATGGGCAGGGGAAGGCTTGGTGGGATAATTCATGTAGATACCACCCATCCTTGGTATGTATCTGTGTGTGTGTGTATATATATATATATTATGTTTATCCCAACTGATTATATTATTGATTCACAAGATATATAAAATTCTTTGTTGTTAAACATTTCTTATATAATTACATGAGTGTGACTACTATTTTTTTTTTATCAGAAAGGATGCACAACATTGGCTCCAACTGTAAGTTCAGACGTTCTGTGTACTTTTTTCAAAAAAAGTTTAAATTCCATATTAGTATTATAAGCAATTAAGCCGTATAATATATAAATGCCCAATCTAACTATATATCCACTTAAACTAGTTCATGGGTTACGAAAAGTTGCAAAGATTTAGACAAAGCTGTAACTGTCAGGACATTTAGAGTCCCAGTGTTGTACATAATTAATTTACTCTGATCTTTAATTTTACTTTCTTGAAAATATATAATTTATTTATTTATTTGTTTCTTTAGGCATTGAAGTTTGTTTCATGCAACGAAACCTCAGTGAGTAACATGTACGTGAACAACAGCCCCCAAACTCATATACTTGTACTGGACTGCCATGGCTTCAACCTTCACAACATCTTCATAAACTCCCCTGCAGATTCTGCCAACACTGATGGCATTCACATTCAATCCTCTCACAATTTTTCTATTACTCATTCCAAAATAAGCACTGGTATTCTTACTTTAATTTATACTTAAAAACTTTGAAAATAAAAAGTCGTACCACTCTTTTAATTTGTGACAAATATACAGGGGATGACTGCGTTTCAATTGGAGATTACACTTCAAATGTTGAGATTAACAATATTGCATGTGGTCCTGGTCATGGCATAAGGTAATTAACAACTTATCCAACATATATTACTCGTCGTTTCCTCGACTATAGTGATGTTTTCAATTTAGTTATTGAGTCTAACAGTTGAGGACCTAATTGGGTAAAATCATCAAAATTGAGAACTTAATTAATTACAACAAGTCGTTTAGGACTAAATTGGGAAAAATCATTATAGTTGATAACTAAATTGGGTATTAATTCATTTTGGTTTGGTTGAAAATACAGTATTGGAAGCTTAGGGAAATCAGGAAATATTGTGCAAGTGGAAAGCATAAACGTCAGCAATGTTTTCTTCTCTGGAACTACAAATGGAGCTCGAATCAAGACATGGCAGGTACGTTCCAAACTTCAACTAATTGACACTTTAATTTTTTTTTTTCCTTCAATTCAATTCTCTTCACCTCAAACTGAATTATAAAACCTTTCCTTAAATCCCTCATGTTTTTGTTTCAAAGGTTGGCAGAGGAATCGTCAGAGACGTAATATTTGAGAATCTTTTATTTAACTACGTCGAGAACCCGATAATCATCGATCAACACTACTGCAACGTTCCAGATGCCTGCAAGGACACGGTAACATTTTTACATTACTAATAAAACTTTAGTCATCATGATCCGGTTTATTACATATATGTGATATCGTTACATATGACACTGTAAAATTTCTTTTTTACTTTTACCAATTTATATATTTTTCAAGAATTTGATAGATTAATTTACCCTTTGATGATAGGGGAGTGGGGTTAATATTAGCAATATTGTGTACCGCGACATATTCGGAACATCAAGCACAGATGTGGCAATAAACCTCAACTGCAGCAAATCTGTACCATGTACTAACATAGTAATGCAGTTTGTGCAATTGTCGTCTGCTACTCCTGGGAAAATTGTTAGTGCCGATTGTGAAAATGCTTATGGCCAAGAATATGGGGTGGGGCCTACTTCTTGCTTGCTTCAATCTTGAATTTTCTGTATCTAATTTAATTTACAATATTAGAACATGTATGTATGCATGCATGTGTAGTTACTTTTTAGGATTGCATTTTCTACGTTGTTAATTATGATTATGAATTATGATTCCTTTGTGAATGAAAATTGGTGTTATTTGGATGTGATGATAGGATGGAATGATGGATATATGGAGTATATCAATCAATAGTCAACTCATATGACTTCAATAAGTTTCAATCGTCATTCAATTCAAAAACATAAATTGTTATGTATGCACTAAGCTAGCTAGCACATTTTGTTTAAATTTAAAAAAAGTATAAATCATATGTAATTCAAAAGGATTAAATATTTTAGTTGAGGTATTACCTAGCATAAATATGATTAATTTCATTATGTGATCTGATGTGAATTTCTCGGCTTGATATTGGATTCACGATCAAGATCGAACTCCACAATACAAGTCTCACTCCGTTTTCCAGTTTTTTGTCCAATTTATTTCTTGAAAAGTATGGGTTGTTTACGGTGGATTTTGGTTGAAGTGGGGTTTGGGAAATGGCTAGCAGACATGTATGGATGAGTAGGGAAGCCGCCACATTGAGTTGAAAGGTGATAAGATCAATTGGGACGCCACAATTCAAGGAGGCCAGGGTGATATCCTTGAATTGATAAGTAAAAAATTCCTCCTAGAATGCTAGAAAGGACATGAAAATGCAAAGCACATATCCAATTCGACTTCAATACTCTCTATAAAAATGAGGTCTTTAGCCCTTTAAAATAGGCTATACATGTTTTTTTTTTTAAAAAAAACAAGAGTTAAACTCCTAAACTTGTAATAGAAATTAAATAAAATTAAAATAAGGAGTTTCAACTATTAAATTTGAAGTAAATATACTTAATTTGCCTATGTAACTTCATTTCAATTTCTTTTTATTTCTCCAAAGCCAAGCCATTAAATTGGATCACTTTAAATTATTTTCCCACTTATTTTTTAGGCCAACTTATTGTTCCAATTCATGCACAACCAGTCCAGTGCATCCCTTCACCAAATTGGTCTTCAAAAACTCTAGTTGAGCCTTATTATTATTATTATTATTATTATTATTATTATTATTATTATTATTATTATTATTATTATTATTATTCTTTTTGTATTTAAATGGCAATGTCTAAGGCCTCCAGATGCTCCAAATGCAAGGTTAAGCAAATGACCAACTTGGCATCTTCCTTGTGAAGCCCATCAAGTGTATTGGTGTTATCTTTTTGCTGAAATGTATGGATTAGTCTGTTCGTGACTTCTTGCAATTTTTTTTTTATTCTTGAACGAGTTATTGTAGTTTTCTCTTATTTGAAGTGGATCTTCAAGTCTTTGATTGTCCTCAACATTGATCATTCACAAGGTACACTTCACTCGTGGTCGTAATTGATTGACTATAATTAGAGGATTTTTTTTTTATATTTTTTTTGGGTTAGAATAAACCAATAATGCCCTTATGCCACTTTATGTAAACCAATGTGTACTTAGTGCTCACTTTCCACACATAAATTGCATAATTTAGTTCAATTGGTTGCCACCAGGTTGACTTGCACTTCGATTAAACAATCAAATCCCGACTCCAAGAGAAGCAATGGTCAACAACTAATTGTGCTGATTAATAAACGAAAAATGATAAATATCAGTACACAAAAAAGAAAAAAAAATTATCTACGAAAATTTCTAATAGAAAATATTTTGCTCCTAAATATTAAAATATGAAAAAAATTATTATTTGCATTTGAAATTTTCATTAGGAAAAGTTTTAAATACACTAAAAAAGACAAATGTTGATCAAATATTGCTCATAACTTTTTGGTCAGGTCAGGTGTCCTGAGCATGCCCTAACTGTCACTTTAAGCTTGTACTATACTCAGCTTAAACCTCGATCTCTCTTAAGGGATAAGAATGCACGGCCACCCACACTTTAATGCTGCTCATAAATTAATAATTGTTACTAGTGTGTCATGAATTGTTGGATCGTCGGAGCCAACTACTGAACTCCACTATTCTTATCCCACCCATTATTATTATTATTTACTAATTAAAAGAATGTCAGCAAACAAAATTAATTGTGAACAAATGTGTACCACTAATTAAGCATACGTTGGACATGACAACTTATTCCTATATATACTATACTCCTCATCATGAATAATTGTGCATACATTGATTCATACTAATCCTTCTCTTCTTGATTGCTTGAATAACATGGTGAGGAGTTGCTAAACCCCACAACATCTATAATTTACTTCTAGAAGTTTCTTAACAATTTAATTACATTACAATTCGACTAAATTTGATATTTTGTATTTTTTTAGGAGTTATTTTGTTTCTTGTTCATTTTTAGCTTGATATCATCATCAAGAGTTTCATGCACAAGCTTTAATGTGATGGACTATGGAGCCAAAGGTGATGAAGTGGAAGATGATTCACAAGTACTTAACTAATCCTCCTCATTTTCTTCATATTTTTTTTTAAAGTTTTTTCTTTTAACCTTAAATATGCAATGTTGGATATCACAAAATCTCAACTATTTTTACAAATTTTAAAAATTGTTCGGAAGCATGTTTCCGACCACTTTTGAATGATCTGATATCTAGTAATTATTCTAGTACTAATGTCACCATATTTTGTTGTCACACCAATTTCTAATTGTTAATTATTGCAACTTTTTAGAAGGGTTGAGATTTTTTTTTCTTTCTTTCTTTCTTTGCAGGCATTTTTGAATGCATGGAATGATGCTTGTTCTTCATCCTCACTTCCCTATCCACAAGTGATCATTCCTGAAAACTCAACATTTCTGGTTAATCCACTTACTTTTAATGGCCCCTGCAAGTCTGAATATATCTATTTCCAGGTATATATATATATATATATGGTGATAAATTATATTCTTTATCATTTCTTAATTTACAAGCTAAGCTAGCACACATATTAATATTTTTTTTTTAATTTTCTATTTATTTTTTAACATTTAGATATTAGGGACAATTAAAGCACCAAGCTCACCCGAGAGTTGGGACGGGCGCGACGCAAGCCAGTGGCTAGCATTTAGGGGTGTCAATGGGCTAAAGGCTGAGGGTGGAGGGATAATTGATGGACAAGGAAAGAAATGGTGGGATCAATCTTGTAGATATCATCCTGATCTGGTATGTATGTGTATGTGTGTGTGTATATATATATATATATATATATAATTGACCATAGGAATATTGCTTAATCAATTAATAACTTAATTCTCATTTACAGAAAGGCTGCACAAAGTTGGCTCCAACAGTAAGTGTTTCTATCTATCTGATCTGCCAATGTATTTAAAATTCTTTCTCATTTTTTTGGCATTTTTATTATGACCCTACTTGGTAACATAGTTAGCTTATCAGTCAATTTTGATTTATTTCACCACTATTTGTTGTTTAACTTGGCTAAACAGTCAATATAAATATTTGGTTAATTAGTTTTTTTGTAATAGCTTATTGCTCCAAAACGCTAAAATTCAAAAAACTACTCAAAGCAGCTTTCTCAGTTAGTTTTTTTGAGAAAGTCATTTTGCATGTAATAAGCTATCAGCTAACAGCTAATTTACCAAACATATTTCTACAGTCAACTAATGGTATCAACTACTCAAATCCACAAACCCAATCAGCTAACAGCTATTTACCAAACACCACCGGTATCTGTAATTTTTTTGGGGGTATATATGCAGGCAATGAAGTTTCTTTCATGCAATAACAGCAGTGTGAGCAACATTCATTTTAGCAGCAGCCCTCAAACACACGCACTTATATTTGGGTGCAATGGCTTCAATGTTAGCCATGTGAGTGTTGAGTCTCCTGGAGATAGTCCAAATACTGATGGGATTCACATTCATGCCTCGCACCATTTGAGCATTACCTATTCCAATATAAGTTGTGGTGAGAGATATATTGCTCTTTATCATCATCCTTATATAATTTGTAAAAGTAATTTGATTGGCATTTAATTTGGATTGATAAAACAGGGGATGATTGCATTTCTATTGGAGACTACACTTCCAATATTGAAATAAACAATGTTCAATGTGGGCCAGGCCATGGTATAAGGTACATACAATAATATAATTTTTAATAATTAATTTAGGTTCATCTAATATTTAGTGATTCAGAAAAATAAAGAGTTTAATAACACAATTAAAGTAGAAACAATAAGTTTGAGTAGTAAAATTAGGAAGTTGAGTGGGTTTTGTTTGATATACTAGTATTGGAAGCTTAGGAAAGAGTGGGAATTTTGTACAAGTGGAAGACATTCATGTCTACAACTGTACCTTCAATGGGACAACAAACGGAGCTCGGATCAAGACATGGCAGGTACGTTAACGTTTAATTTGTCTCTGCCAGAATTCTGCCTTCATTTCCAATAGAGACTTTGAGGTGGCTTTTGAGGAAATGTAATTTTATGTGAAAGAGAGAGGAAGGAAATAGTAAGTAAGGTCTTTGCAGTAAAACTTTAATTTTTGTTAAGTTTGTGGTCTCTACCAAATCAGTGAAACAACTTCCTAGTGCGCGTTATGGGCATCAAGAGCGCCCAACCGGGCACGTCATTTCATTTGCAGTTTCTTTTTTTCTTCTTCTACTTCTTTCCCTTCTCTCTCCCATGCGCATTATCTACAATATAATGTTTGTTGGATAATTTTATTGAACTTCAATTCATGCATGTTTTTCCCCATGAAAATTAAAGACTGGCAGAGGATACGTCCGGAACATAACATTCGAAAATCTGCAACTCTTTTCAGTAGATAACCCCATCATCATAGACCAAAACTACTGCGATGTTCGCGGGGCATGCAAAAAATTGGTAATTCTCACTATATATCGTTACATTTTTATTAATCGAAAGACCTTCGCAGTTTAAATCATATATAATATTAATACCATATGCCTCGTTACATTAAACCAAAATTCGATTCTTCTCGTCATCCAAAATAATTCTGATCGAGATATCGGTGTTAGGCAAGTGGGGTTGAAATCAGCGATGTAGTGTATCAAAACATAACTGGAACAGCAAGAAGAGAAACAGCCATAAACCTAAACTGCAGTAGATCTGTAGCGTGCACTGGAATAAGAATGGAGTCCATAGACATAACAGCACAGGCAGCCTCAGGGACGGTGGCTGCTTATTGTAGCAATGCTCGTGGACAGGAAAGTGTTGTGGAGCCTGGGCCTTGTCTCCAACAACTCTGATTAAATTGTACCATGTAACTGTATTGTATGTACACCTACTATGTCATTCTAGTACATAAATAAAGAGTTAATTTCATTTTCTGTCATATATTTATAGCTGGCAAATTCACTTTTAGTATTGTAAGTTACTTTTTCAAAATATTTTTTATATGATCTAGATCTACCGTTTTAATAATGCATAGAATCTCACGTGGTTAGTTTAGTTGGTTCGATCGGTTAGAGGCGATGAAATTGTTTGTGCTTTGTGACAAGAACTACGGGTGTACATTCGGTTAACCGAACCGAATTAACCGGAATTTTAAAACCATTAACCGTTAATCGAATCGAAATTTGTGTTACCGAATTAACCGAACCAAAATTTTTTTCGATTAATCGGTCGGTTAACTGATCAACCGAAAATTTTAAACCTAAAATATAAAATTCTAAAAATAACACCTAAAATAATAAATCCAATTAAAATAAAATACAAATCATCCATGTCAAGAACTAATATGTATTTAAGTGTTCAAGTTTACATAGTGAGTTAATGATAATTACAAAAATGTCACCGCATTTTTTTTTAAAAATCTTATAAGATCCGTCGAATTTTTTCAGATGCAAGACTGAGATTGGTTCTTAGTTTTTTCTTTATGTACTTTTTCTCATATGATCAAATATCCCCCTCTCTCTCTCTCTCTCTCTCTCTCTCTCTCTCTATATATATATATATATATATATATATATATATATATATATATATATATATATATATATATATATATATATATATATGGGTAGATCAATAGTGATGGTTGTTGAAAATAATAGAAAAAATGGTAAGGTTATTAGTTTTATAAGTATTACAAGCTTGAAAGTTTGCAATAATTATAAAATTGACACTGTGTTATTTTTATTAAAACCTTAAACTATTGATGAACTCTAATAGGCATATGAGATCAGTCTTCACTTTTTACTTTGGAAGGTGGACGCGCGCACACATATATATAATTGTAAAAAAAGATTAATTGATAATAATATCTCATTATATAAATAAATAAAAAATATAAATAATATAAACAGTTTACCATTTAACAAAATTAAATTATTCTGTTTTTTATTGCATAATATATTAAAACAATATGGATACTTGATTTAGTAACCACGAGATTTCAAGTTTAACATAGAGGCTGAGAGCTATTTATTATCCAATTGCCTAAGACAAAGGAACAGAACGTGCCATATATAATTGTGTGATTCACACTATTTTGGCCACACAATAATAAGTATTTAATTTACAAGTATGAAGTGAACCATTATGAATGCCACAACCATTTTTTTAGAATAATACCAACGACTATTAATGTCACGACCACATCTATTGTTCACGTTTTTCTTGTTCTTTTTATTATATCGCGAGAAATGAAGAATGATCTCAAGAAAAGAAATTATTATTAATTGCAATACTATTTGAACTCACAATTTTATTTTATGTCTAATTTAATTAACGGAACTTAATGAAATACATTTACAATTCAATTTCATAATATTAATTTTAGTATATAATTAAGAAATTACATTAAACATATTATTAAATACAAAAACAAATCAAATTTAAAAGATAAAAAAATACTAACGAAAATAAACAAAGAAAAAAGAGTTAGTTTAATTAATGAATACTGAATACTAAATAAGATAGGTAAAGTAATACATATTTTTTTCTTTTGGAGGTACCATCATTGGTATACTCTCTAATTACTAATTACTAATAAGTAAATGACACTAACGTGGTAATATAATAATCAATGTTTATGTGAATTTGTATGTTTAACTAGCAAGACAAATTATGCTTTTTTTTTTCTTTTTTTTTCTTTTTTGAAGTAATTCATCACAACTATGGTTGTCTTTGAAGAGACGACACCATGATTATTTTAAAGAAAAATATATAATTAGTCATTTCATGCATTAGTCATTTTCTTGCTTTATCTTCGCATTGCGAGCAATGTGAGGACTGGCCTAATCTATTAATTTGGTAAATTTTTTTATTAAATTTTTATACCATTGATAAATCATTATGGATAGTTAAGATCGGTATAACTCATGTACATATATATAGAATCAGGATCATATGTGAACTGTCATTTCCGTGCAAACCTGCGAACTATTGAATGAATGCATCGCAACGGTCTCAGACATGCCCGGAGGACGCGCAACTTCTTTGCCGTGCATTCTTGTAGAAGTTGAGGTGCATTCCTTGACAAAACTAGGAAAATGTGATGCATTCGTGTATTAATTGTAATGTATTTTTTCGATTTATCCTGAACCGGGTCCTAATATATAAAATTAACATCAAATTTAGGCTACCACATGGGCATTGTAAAATGATAGCCTTTTTTTTTCTTTTTTTTAATAAGGCATGATAAAGACTCCAATAATATAATTTTCATCACCAACTGTTTGTTTTGGATTTTCATGAAACGAAAAAATTTCTACTACTTTAACATTCTAAGTAATACTCCGTATACTACAATCAGATGATAATCAATTACTCAATATAAGAGCATCCTTAATATTGAAGACTTTTTTTTATGATTTTTGAGAAATTTTTGTAAGTGTAATTAGAAAAGATAAAATGAGATGGAAGGAAAAAAAAAAAACAAATCTGATATATATATATATATATTGCGCCCGCTGGGCGCACTAGTTGTAGCCCACACACGTGTGGCGCGAGTTGCATCATCTTCCGTGAGTACTTTGCACTGTTTTAATAACCTTTATTTTGCAGCAGCACCAAAATTTTATCTCTCTTCATTTCTTTTCCCTCCATGTATACAAGTATGGTCCCAAAGACCCCAGATATCTACTGTTATGCTCCTATGGATGCTCTAATACAGTCCAATATTTGGAGAATAATTCAAAATCAATCAATCACTATTCCCAACAACTCAATCAATCAATTCTTCTTACTTAATGAAGATTTAGACACAAGATGTGACAATCAATTTTCCTTAATCTTGCCAACTCATAAATCCTTGGTATATTTGTTGGGTATTTTTTTAAATTATTTTAGTACTACTTTATACGGTTATTTTCGAATGAAGTATCCATTTTGATTCATTGAAAAGTAAATATTTAATACAGTTGTATATTTAAATACCAATTATTTAATTTTTAAATAATAGTAATAGTAATAACAAATATTTATTTAAGTAAAAATTAATAAAATTAGAATAATTCTAAAAATTCTAAATGAATATTTATTCACAAATTATGTTTAAATAATAAAAGTTATACCATATATTTTGTTTAACTATAGTCATTTAATTATAAAATTTTATGATTGTACACAATATAGATGGAAATGGTTGATTTTCACAACCATTTTTTAGAATAACACCAACCATTAATGTCATGATTATTTCTAGTATTTCACCTTTTTTTTTCTTTCTATTATATACATAATAACTATTTAATTTACATCCTTCAAAAAAATAACTATTTAATTTACAAGTATGAAGTGAACCATTATGAATGTCACAACCATTTTTTTTAAATAACACCAACCACTATTAATGTCACGTCAATTTCTATTATCCCCCCCCCCCCCTTTTTTTTTTCTATTATATCGAGAAATCAAGAAAATCTCAAGGAAAGAAACTATTATTAATTACAATACTATTTTTACTCACAATTTTATTTTATGTCTAATTTGATTAACAAAACTTGATGGAATATATTTACAATTCAATTTCATAATATTAAGTTTAGTATTAGTATATAAAATTAATATATTAATAAATTACATTAAACATATTAGTAAACACAAAAAGAAGCCAAATTTAAAAGATAATAAAATACTAAAGAAAATAATCAAAGAAATAAAAGATTTGGTTTAACTAATAAATACTAAATAAGATAGGTAAAATAAGACAAGACCTTGTGGTCTAGTAGCACCCGATTGCACTCACGGTAAAATAAGATAATTTTTTTTGGATAAATACTCAAAATGGTCCCTTGAATATGTCATAATTCACAAATTAGTCCCCGACTATCAATTTTACCAATAAAGTCCTCAACTATTCAATTCTTACTCAATAATTCACAAATCAATCCTTTGTTGAGGACCTTATTGAGTAAGAATTGAATAGTTTAGGACTTTATTGAATAAGAATTGAATAGTTGAGGACCTAATTAGTAAAGATTGGATAATTGAGGGTTTAATTTGCTAAACTTGATAGTCGATGACCAATTTGTGAATTTTCCTATAGTCGATTGACCATTTTAGGTATTAACTCAATTTTTTTTAAATATCTTTGGAGGTAATTAATTGGAATGACAAAGATGCTATATGCCAATGTGAAGGTTTTTTTTTTTTTTTTTTTTTAAATAATTCAGATTTCTTCATTTGTTAGACTATATTTTAGACTCTATAAATTTGTCTTTGAACTCGAGAGATAAATCGAGTAAATCGTGCCTTTTTACTTATAGTAAAAGTACTGTTGAATCACTACATTTAAATTAAAAGAAGTATTATTAAAATATTAAAATTAAAATTAAAAGAATCATGCAAAGTAATTCGCCCATTAAAGTTATAAAAAAAAAAATTATGCAATACACCTTTTTAGCAGGTACCTTTATTGGTTTACTCTCTAATCACTAATTAAGTATATGACACTAACTTGGTAATAATTAATTTTTATGTGAATTTGTATGTTTAATTAGCAAGACAACCATTATGTTTTTTTTCTTTTTTTTTTTTTGAAGTAGTTCATTACAACTATGGTTGTCTTTGAAGAGAAGACTCCATGGTTATTTTAAAAGAAAAATATATAATTATCGTATTTTGATAAATAAGATTATAAAGCATTATAATCTTAAATTTGAGAAAAAAATTCACAATTTTTTATTACATAATTCAAAAGTGCAGTTTTTCCTTAATTGAATGAGGCTTTCTTGCTACTATTACTAGCTATATAACTAGATGATGGTGAAAATGTCCGCATGAGCAGTTCAACTGGTTTTTTTTTTTTTTGAAAACAAGTTCAACTGGTTGAAAATGAGAAAAACAAAGGCTATCCGAATGACTAAATTCCTACAATACGTACTCTTTGATTTTCAAAAGTGTTCATATCATTATATTTGCAATCACTTCCCTATTTTCTCTCATAGCTATATCATGGACTAACGTGCATGTATCAACATGCACCCAATGCACTTTTTTTCCTCAATTTTTCTCTAATTCAAATTTATTTTTCTCCTTTTTTTTACAAATTAAAGTAATGTATAAAAATAACAAAAAGATTTAATTTTTTTTTTGAATACCACCCTGTGACATGTAGTATCTGAGGTTCAAACCCATGACCTCCCACTTGGGAGAATCACTTCATGCCACTTGACCACAAGACCTTTGACAAAAAAAATAAAATTTAATTAAGATATTTTAAATGCCACAAACATTACTCTTTTTTTTTCAATTTTTTAATTAAATCTTTTGTTACATAAAATCATTACTTTAGCTATATAAATCATTACATTGTTGTTGGTTTATTTTATAAAGTTGCAACTGTAGAGTGTAGATATATAAATTTATTATTGTATGTACATAAATTCACTACTCATGTTTATAAAATTACTATATTGGATTCATAAAACTACCACTACATGTCCATAAAATATTACAGCTTGACCTTCTTTCATTCCGTGCATTATCCAATTTTTTGCTTTTGTTTGTTTGTTTTTTTTTTTTTTTTTTTTTTTTTTTTTTNTTTTTTTTTTTTTTTTTTTTTTTTTTAGTACTACGCTCCCTATAAGGCTCAAACCATTTTGTGCCACTAACCACAAGGTCATTGTCAATGAAAACTGATCTAATATATTAATTTGGTAAAATTTTTATTAAACTTTTTAACTATTGATAGATCACGATGGATAGTTGAGATTGGTATAATTCACACACACATAGAATCAAGATCATATGTGAATTGTCCTTCCCGTGCGAACTTGAGAACTATTAAATGAATGCACTGCAACGGTCCCAGACATACTTGGAAGACTCGCGAATTCTATACGGTGCATTCCTTGAGGAAGCTGGGGGAATACGGTACATTCGTGTATTAATTGTCGTGCATTCTTTCAGTTCGCACAACAACCGTATCCTAATATATAAAATTAACATCAAATTTAGCCTACCACATGGGCATTGTAAAATGATAGCCTTTTGGATTTTTTTTTTAAGGCATGATAAAATTATTTTTTAAAAAAGGCTTTAAAAAAGGCATGATAAAATTATTTAAAACAAGGCATGATAATGACTCAAACAATTTTCATCACTGCTTTAAAAAAAAAAAAAAATCATCACCGACTGTTTGTTTTGGATTTTCGTGAAACTAGAAAATTTATAGTACTTTACCATGCTAAATACTCAGAATACTGCAATCAGATGACCAATTAATTCACTGTTCCCAACAACTCAATCAATCAATTTTTCTTAATAACTAAAAATTTATACACATGCCAAACACTTTCTGCTCAGATAACAGGTAGTGATTCTTCTATATGAAAAGTTATAAGATCGAGCCTCAGTGAAGATGAATTGACTCTTTGTGCTTTAACAGGTTGAGAAAGTATAGATGAACAGATACTACAATGTAATACCGTCAGTTGTATTAAAAACAAAAAAAAAGAAAGATTTAGAAACATATGTGACAATCAATTTTCCTTAACCTTGAGTTTTTTCATAATCCTTGGTATATTTGTTGAGTTATTATTATTATTATTATTATTTTAGTACTAATGCGATTATTTTCAAGTATCAATTTTTATTCATTGAAAAGTAAATATTTAATACAGTTTTATATTTAAATACCAGTTAATTAATTTTTAAATAATAATCATAATAATAATAAAAATTTATATATGTACAAATTAATTTTTTTAGAGTATATGTACAAATTAATAAAATTATAATAATTCTAAAATTTGAAATAAATTTTTATTCACAAATTATGTTTAAATTATCAAGTTATACCATATATATATATATATATATATATATATATATATATATATATATATATATATATATATATATATATATTAACTTTAGTCATTTAATTATGAAATTTTTATGATCGTACCCAATATGGATCGGAATGGTTGATTTTTTCAATATCTCATTTTTACTTATGCGGCGTGTGAATATATATATATATATACACACACACATCTTGGTGACACGACCGTACGTTCACACTAGAGAACATAACCGTACAGGAACCAAGCCATATATATATATATATATATATTATTAGTAAAATTTTTATCTATAAATTCAATTAACGAAAGCGAATACTCATAAATGTTGTCCATTTTAGAGCAAGAGGTGGCTGGAAAGCCTATATTTCGATTAATTAGTTCTTCCACATATTCCACGTTGTCCAACCACATTTATTCTCGAAAGTGATGCAATTGTGACATTTTGAGCGATGATGCTTAGGTCTTAAAGAAGTAGGTTTGGGATGGGATTAGGTCTAGGTTTGGGATTAAAGGCATTCGCATCCTCTCATATACTGTGTCGAGTTGGATTATGGGGCTAAAAATTCAACCTTTTGAAAAGAGAACAAAATTTAAGACTAAAGATATTCACACGTTTTTACCATCCTATTTTTAAAGAATCAAATAAATATTTAATCAATTGAACTTAATCATTTACAAAACGTACGCTATGTAATAATATATGAAAATAACCCACAAAAATATTATGTTGCTAATTAAAATGTCCCAACATTTTAAATTTGTTGACATATATGTAGAAAATAAAAATAAAAGTTTTTATATAAAAATGGTTTGATGTAAACTATTACACATTTAATTTAAACTTAGTTATGCACACTCGAATTTTAGAAGTTTTTTTTTTGAAAGAACGAATTTTAGAAGTTTTATACTAATTAATTTCTTTTTCCAATTGACCTAACAAATAATCAGACAAATAAAGCCAATGGCCATGCTCACAGTCCAGCGAAGATTTTGAAATTCAGTTTTTTTTTTTTTAATACTATTAACTCTGTTACAATATAATTTGAGAGTATATTTGATCTTTTATCACTTAAAAAAAATTAATGGTGTCAGTGACACCAGCCACATAGCTCTCATCTACGTGGCTACGTGCTGTCTCAATTAGTTCCGAGGAATTTGTCTCGTCATTCTATCAATGTGCATAAAGTTGATACAAAAGACAAAAATAATATTTCCTCTTCCCATTTCTCCACTCAATTCCTCAATACTTATTTTACCTATCAACGAACCCAAGAAAGATAATAATGTAGCGTTTGGTATAAGACTTTTATATTCTATTATTATATATTTAAATTTAAAATTTATTCTTATATTTATTTGTCTACTTTACTATATGTTGTATTATTAAATTCAAGTTTTTTAGTAATTATGAACTCATTTCTTACATTTGAACAATGAAATAAAAAATAAAGAATAAAAATTTTAAAAATGTCATTTTCCAAGTATTAATATGAAACTTATATATATATATATATATATATATATATATATATATATATATATATATATATATATATATATTTGATTCCGATTCTTATGTACTATCAAATAAAGATATTTCTCCTACTTAAACTTATATTCTTATGTACTATTAAATAAAGATATTTCTCTTTTCAAAAAAAATAAAGATATTTCTCCCACTTAAACTTATAATCATTACCCAATATTTGATTTTAATTACCATATCAATTCCCGATCTAATGTTTGAACCAAATGTCTCCTAATTTGGGTCTTCACCTTTTCTCCATTATCTTTAAGGATTTACAAATACTTAGAAGGGTTTAGATACCGTGATGAGAGAAAATTTTATTTTTGATCTTATAATTATTGGGGTATTGTTAATTGCACTTCACGAGTTTTAAAACTATTAATTTAATATCTTAACTATTCATTTTTTATCAATTTCAAAAACTTTCGGTCACTCATGTCAAATTACCCGCTAAAACTCACGAAAATATTTTAATGGGTAAAATAATAATGACATTTTAGTCTTTTGCTTCATCTCTTTTCTTTCTTCTCCATTGGGTCTTCATCAGTCTATCATTTCTTGATCTGATGAAGTATTTGGTGGGAAGATAGGAAATTGGAGATGAGATTCCGTACGGGACAGCTCGGCGGTGCTTGAGATTCCGCTCTTTGCAATGAAGGCTCCAGAGTTCAAGTGCCTTCGCAGAGGCATATCACCGCTTCTAAGTCTCTGCTTTTAGATGCCATCCTATCCGCCATGTTCAATTCAGAGGACGAGTCTAAGCAATTTCGCGATTTATGCTCGTAGCTAGTCTAATGAAGACCCAATGAAGGAGAAAAGAAAAGAAAAGAGAAGAATCAAAAGACTAAAATGTCCTCATTATTTTGTTCATTAAAATTTTTTGGAGAGTTTTAGTCAATAATTTAACCGGAGTAACTGAAATTGAGAACAATTAAATAGTTAGGGTAATAAATTGAAATTTTACAAACTCGTAAACTGTAATTAACCAGACACTTACAATTATAGGATCAAAAGTGAAAATTTCTCTTGTGACCACAATAAGACCAAATGCATACTAATTTCAGATAAAAGTTGAATTTACTTTTTAAAATTTTGTGATGGTTAACAAAACATAACTGTTAAAAATAAAAACAAAACATAACTGTTATAATATAGCTTAAAAGTTTTTGACCTGTATTGAACATCTTTTATAATTTTATAATATAATTTGAAAGTTTCTCCTAAAAAAAAAAAAAAACATAACTGTTACCGTCTTACCTCTAATAATTTTTTTTGGTCCAGAAAAATTTACAGTCATAATTTCTTTTAAGAAAAATTGTAATTTATGTCCCTCTATAATATGACAATTATTAATGTCACCTCCTGAATTATTAGAAGCATAAATGTTGCCTATCAATTTTTAAAACTGTACATATATTACTCTTTCGTAGTGTAAATATTATCCTTCAATTTTCAAAATGGTACATATATTGCCCCTCTCATATAATACGGAAGAGACAAATTTTTAAAAATTGAGAGGCAACATTTATACCACTAATAATTCAGTTGTCATATTGATAATTGATATGGAGATACGTAAGTTACAATTTTATGCGGCTAACGCTTTCGGGCATCGGGGTCTCTATTAGAATTATTTTTGTCTACCCAAATCTAAAAAAGCTAGTTACTCCGATATGATTTGGATCCGAGTGGTGGAGGAGGAGGTACTACGCAGTACCAGTACGAGGAGGGACCAGTTTTCCCACTTGCCGTGGTGTTGCATATTTAGGGATGGGTTTGGTGGGGATAACTTAAGAGTAGAGTGGGGGTGGGGGGGTTTGGTGATGATCGCAACTGCATCATCAATGGCGTGGCGCGATTTGGTATTGTGAGTTTTAGTGTGCATAAACTAACACATACGTTAGTGAATGAGTGGAGGAGGAGGAAGAGCTAAACAAAAATTTCACATTTTGTCATGTGCGTTTGTGAATCTAGGGTTGGAAATGTCACGTCAAGTGGGGCAGATTTGAGCATTATTTGTTTGTGAATTTAGAAATACGTCGTTTGTCCTGGGCCAAATACCGGGGCGGGCTTCAATTTATGAATCTTCATATCTTCTTTGGTGGATTTGAGTGGTATATAATGCATTGCTTAGAGCTTTTTTTGTATAGACTACACTGTATTGTACTATTCACCCATGATTAATCATTTCTGCATTGATTTACACTATATTTGCCCTTTACTGCTGCTTCTATAGCAATATAGCATGGTGAGGATTGAGTTCCTAACACCTTATTCATATCTTTTTCTGCTGCAATTTATTTATGAAAAGTTTCTTATTCAGTTTGCATTGCAACTTGATGAATTATTCCTTTTGCCTTTTCTAGGATATTTTTGCTTTTTTGTTCATTCTTGGCTTGATATCATCATTATCATCAAGAGTTTCCTGCAAAAGCTTTAATGTGGTAGACTATGGAGCCAAAGGGGATGGAATGACAGATGATTCCCAAGTACTTAACTAATCTGGGCTATTCTTTATGTTCATTTTCCCTGCAATCTCTTTTTGGCGTTTTCTCTTTTAATTTCTTTTTGATGTTTGCAGGCTTTTCTGAATGCATGGAAGGATGCATGTTCTTCGAATACGCATAGGTCTCCTCAAGTGATCATTCCTGCAGGCTCAACATTTCTGGTTAAACCAGTTCAATTTAATGGCCCCTGCATGTCTAAACATACTGTTTTCCTGGTATGCAAGACTAAGATTAATATGAAGCAAAGCTCTGAAATTCATGTTCTAATACAAGCCCCCCCTCAATCCTACAAATTAAAACTTGATGGTGTTTTCTCAAATGTTATTGTTGTTTCAATACTTAGGTGTCAGGTACGGTTGTTGCACCGGGCTCACCACCGGATTGGAATGGGCTCGACACAAGTCAGTGGCTAAGTTTCAATGGTGTAAATGGGCTGATTGTTGATGGTGGAGGGATAATTGATGGACAAGGGAAGAAATGGTGGGATCAATCATGTAGAGATCATCCCAATATGGTAAAAATTTGGATATCTATCCTGTATTTGACAAAGGAATATCATTTAATTAACTTTTATTGTTCATTTGGACTGGTTCCCAGGAAGGATGCACATGCTTGGCTCCATCTGTAAGTGCATCTCGCTGGCTGCATAAAGATTAAGCTCATCAACAAGACGAAAAGCTTTTGAATTCTTTTTATTTTATTTTTATATACAGGCAATGAAGTTCATGTACTGCAATAACACCACTCTCAACAACATCCATTTTGTCAATAGCCCTCAAACGCATATGCAACTTTTTGTATGCAGTGGCTTCAACATTAACAATTTGACTGTTCAATCTCCTGGAGATAGTCCAAATACCGATGGCATTCACATCCATGCTTCTGAGCATGTGGTCATCACCTATTCTAAAATAAGTTGCGGTATATAGCATTCATCCTATACCAGTTTACCATTATAGTTTGAGTTCTGCTTTTCATTGTATCCTTGTGATCAACAGGAGATGATTGCATTTCCATTGGAGACTTCACTCATGATGTTGAAATAAATAATGTCCAATGTGGTCCAGGCCATGGTATAAGGTAAATTACAATACAGCTAAGCTAGTCTTATTTCGATCATCTATCTCCTTTGAGTTCTCTCGCATGTATTCCAGTTGTTTTCGCTTCAGAGTTTTTCTCATGTGCTTGTATGTATACAGTTTATTCTTAAGAAAAAGTGAAAAATAGAAAGTAATAACTTTAACTACTCAAGTGTGATCAACAACTGTGATTTCTAAGTTACCGTTTATCATGTTGATCAGTAATTGTGCATACTTACTGTTTTTTATGTACTAGTGTTGGAAGCTTAGGAAAGAGTGGCAATTATGTTGAAGTGAAAGACATTCATGTCAGCAAATCTACCTTTTATGGGACAACAAATGGAGCTCGGATCAAGACATGGCAGGTATGTTTGTGCATTTATCATTATATACCAAAATCTTGAGTAACAGATTAGCCTGTCAATAATATTTCTCTTGTTATCAATAACTTTGGCTAATTTTCATGAACTCTTTTCCCCTGTTAAAAGACTGGCAAAGGATATGCACGGAACATAACGTTTGAAGATCTACAAATCTTTTCGGTATATAACCCCATCATCATAGACCAAAACTATTGCTCCGTTCCTGGGACATGCATGGAACAGGTAATCCTACTTATTCCTGCTATCCCTTTTTTATTATTATTATTTTTTTTATTTTTTTAATTTTATTATTATTATTATTATTATTATTAGTGGGAATGAAAGAATAGCAAACCTCCGGTTCAGGATAGCTCTTAATCCATGATAATTTGCTCAAAAAAAGTTGATTAGTTAGTTGTTGGTCTGTGATAACAGGACACTGGGGTTCAAATCAGTGATGTAGTTTTCCAAAGAATAAATGGGACAGCAACTTCAGAGGCAGCCATAAGCCTCAACTGCAGTAAGGCAGTGCCGTGCTTAGGAATAAAACTGGATTCCATAGACATAACGCCACAGACACCCTCGGTGCCAGTTGCAGCTTGTTGTAGCAATGCACATGGCGAGGAAACTAGCGTGGAGCCCGGGCCTTGTCTAAAACAAGACTGATTCAATTTGTTCCTTATAATGCCAATATTACAGTATATGCCATGGAAGTACACTGAAATTTCCTATTGCTGAAGTGAGATTTTGGGCCATGATTACCAGCATCTATCAGTTTCTCTTGGTTTTTAGCTGTCATACTCAACAAGAATACCTGCTTATTTTTACCCATGTATTTTTTTTTCATTTACATTTATAATTCTCCATTGTTTTACAAAGCTTCATTTTTTTGTTGAAGTTTTCACCATTGTTTTCTCATTTTGAAGCTTTTAGTGTGCTGTGTGTCGTGTGTATTCACTGAAATCATGGCTGAACTATTGTCTCTTGTTTTGAGAGATTTGGAGTGTAATATGACAGAATATAATTTTTTTGTATTTATACAAGCAAAAGAATTTGTGGTTATTAATAATATAATATATATGTTCATATGGAGTGGTGTTTAACATTTACTCCGGTATTATGTATACCCTTATAAGTTATTTTACATGTAAAACGCTAATTTTATTAAATATTTTTTTATAACTCGCTAATACAATCCGTTAACACAATTCACTACCGCTAATTGTCAAATAAGCTCATTAATCAGGGACAAAAAAAAATGCAATCTTAAAATAATATCAAAATTCATTTAAAAGTGTTGGATAATCATTTACTCCGTATTAAATTTTAAATTCCACAGAAATGAGATATTCATAATGAAAAACTAAATCTAAAAACGTTATCAAGAAAAAAATTGTTCAAATTACTAACTTAATTTTACCCCATCAGATCGGAATTCACAATGTGAGGATACTACGACGTCGTTTACATCCCTCAGGAAACCCTAACCTCACGACTTCACTGCTCACTCTCTGGCTCTCTGCTTCGTGCCTCTCAGATCTCTCTACTCAGACTCTCAGAGTCTCCCACTCTCCCTCTCGCAGTCTCAGCTCGTCTCCGCCCCTCAGATCTCTGGTAAGTTGCGTACAGGCAGTACAACTGCAGGATTTGTTCACATTGATTTGTTAATTTTTATAAAAAATTGCAGACTTTCTAGCTTTGTTTGATTGTTCTAGTAATCCAGTACACACTACAGTTATATAAATTATAATGCTATATTGCTATTTGTTTGATTGTTCCAGTAATCCAGTACACACTACAGTTATATAAATTATAATCCTATATTGCTATTTGGATGCTACACTGCTTCTGTTTTTGGGTTACTGAAATAACTTTTGGTAGATTATAAGAATATGTTCGGTAGGTTTCGGACGGCTATGATGACTAAAAAAATTTTGGTTATCAGTAGGTTATTAACTACCCATGCTCACCCCTACCCACAGACAGACGAAAGCTGCCTCCATTCTGCAACGATTTCTGGGCAAATTTTCATCTGTTGTCTATTGACTATATGATGCCGTCACCTCTGGCCTCTGGGCTTTTCTGTTGCTAAGAAGCTGATATTATCGAAGGTGGAGAATATAAGGTACTACTGCTTCCTATTTGTATGTTTCTTTCCATGGTGCTAGTCTGGATTCCCTGGAGTATATGGGAATCTTGGGCAACGAGGTAATCCGGATTGTTTCAAAAATTCCGAAGAAAATGTGGGAATCTAGATGCCCACGTTTAGAATTCCCAATAACTTTACGAGATTACCTCAAAGCAAATGCTCTTGACTCTTGAGAAATGAAAACCACTTCTGCTCATGCTAAATGTTGATTGTTTATATCTCTTTAACTTCTCTATTCTTGCTCTTTCCCTTCCCTTCTTTGCATTCCACCATAAGTTGCTGTGCTCACTCACTCTTTACTGCTCGCCCCCTTTTCTTCTGCCCAAAAAAGTAAAGATTTTTCTGCTAATTTTCATCTTGTGTTGACTTTGGATTTGATTGGTGAGCATTTTTGTGGCTATCATATGCAAAAAAATTTCCAGTCTTTGCACTTCCATTTTGGCATTTCTGAAAATTCTCATAAATTTGTGAAAATTTCTGCTATAATAATAATGGGTTTTACAGTTCATATCACCTTTTTTTTTTTTTTTTTTTGTATTTGCAAATTCATGCTTTCCTGGTGGATGAACAAGAAAAGATGATAATGTTGAGAAAATCTTTTTTTTTTCTTTGAATTCTTATTGTAGATGGTTCATAGCTGCATAATGTTACTCTGCAAATGCTTAGAAGTACAACTGCTTAGTACTAAATAAATTTGGACATTTATTGCTCCCTCTATATTTTCATAATACCTCAAAATCTTGTAAAACTACAAATGAAGTTTGGAATTGGTTACTTTTCTGAATATTTAGTGCAATCGGTTGATGCATTCCCAAGATCTGTGTGATACCTTCAGCTAACTAGATATTTGAAAGATTTATCATTATAGGAATTCACTGGGGAAATAAAGATGTCTAGGTTTCGTTCACTATTGCAAGCTTCCCTTACTGCAACAAAAAGAGGTAAGGTTATATTCTCACTCGATCTATTGCGAGTTTTACTTGTTCACTTCATGCACCTGGTTAACAACTGGTTCCTATTCTTTTTTAGATGCAATGTTCATCTTTTGTTACTCTATATTTTTTTTTTAGTAAGCCCCTTCGCATATTTTCGCATCTGGTTATGGTTTTTAAACCAAGGCATAGAGAAATAGTCCTAAATACAGTTTGAAGAAGTACACTTCACAAGGAAAATAGTCTTGAGAAGGGATTGTATTTAATGGTTTATCTTTGGAATTTCTATTGAGCTTGTGCTTCTTATTATCAATGAGGGTGATTTCTGTATCTTCTAGTGCTTGGGCATATGTTGTGGTATCACTTAGGGTAACCTTAGTGCTCGTGTGGTCTCATTCTCAAGTTGGGGAGAATATACACAAATTTGATTGTGTCTTGAATCAATTATTAGTTGGCACATGCGAACAAATATACTTTTCTAATCCTTCTTTATTGGTGGGCTTAATTTTGTTGTTTAATCTTACAACTTGCAGCACTTACATGGAACCTTGAAGACTTAATTCCTCCGAGTGAAAGATATATTTTCAATTTCAATTCGAAGGATGAACTAAAAAAGTGGCATTTGTATTCAGATTCTGAATATGGAGGTGTGTTTACTTGGGTGATTTTCTCTTAGGTTCTATATTGCATGAAATACATATGATGGCCTGGTAGGCAAGAGGAGTATTCTCTCTTGAATATTTCTCCTATTGTGTTATGTTTTTGAAATCTATTTTTGTCAAGTATATAAATGTATTTGAGCATAAATAGAGCTTCTTGTTTCATGCTCAGTTTTACCAACAACTTTCGGTAATTTTGTTTTATTGAATTTTACTAGTTTAGATTACCAAATGTGCTACCTTCAATTTTCCCAATACTTTTAGGTGGTGTTTGGTTGGGACTTTTGCACCCTACCTTTTGCTATCCTACTATTGTATTCAAATCCTTTAGTAATTATAAAGCTCATTACCCTTCTCTTCCCCTACTTTTGAACAATGGAATAAACAATGATGAAAAAAAATAAAAAGGTCATTGTTCATGCATTAAATATGGAACTTTAATATATATACATATTTATGTATATGTATATGGAGTATATATTTTTATATATTTCTTTATTTTTATTTCAATTAATTAATTATTTTGATTCCAATTCCTATTTACTACCAAATAAAGAGATTTCTTCTAAGTATGAGTATGGTACAAGCTTAAAGGTGCCTCCTATAGTTAGGGTCTACCCATGATACCTCGTGGTCTAACCCAAAAAAAAAAAAGATTCCCTTCTCTTAAACCCATTAACATTACCAAGTATTTGATTCCTATTGCAATTTCCGATTCCAATATTTGAACCAAATGCCCCATTACTTTTTGGATGAGCAGTTGTATCTTTACTATTGTACTATATGCCATGTCATTGTTCCTCAAGAATTATGTGATCGATACTTCAGTTATTTATGATTTGTCAGGTCTTTCATCTGCATCTCTGGAGATTAAAGATACTACTGAGGGATCTAGCACTGTTGGTAAGCACACATGATACATCTCTTTCCCAAAGACAAAAGTGTTTCAATTTTTAAAATCTTTTTCAGAGTGAAATGTGGAATGTATGGTTTTCTCCTTTGGACTCTATTTCATACACTAGATGCTACTTTGTTCTGTCATAATCAGTTTGAACATTTTGCTGATAGCCACATAAAAACTAGTGGCAGAAACAGGATTTTGAGTTTGGGGAAGGGGGTTGTGGGTGAGAGTGATAGGGAAGTTTCTTTACTTTGCTTGTGTGCATGTATCCAACCCAATTTTTGAAATGAAATTTTGCTAAAATCAAATTTCATTATGAAAATTGAAAAATAATAATTAAAAAATATATTCACTTCAATTGTAATCCATTCATCAATCTAGTTAAATTAACTATACAATTTAAACAATTAAAGAATATACTAATTAATAAAAATGCACAGTACTTGTAATGTATACAGAATAATCAATAATGTAAACCAATAAAGTCATAGACATCAATTCTCATAATTTGTTGTGGCTTACACTAAACCTTGTGTGTGAAGTTAAGCACAGCCTGATATATTGACGAAAAAAGTGAAGTTCTTGTTTCTTCAAAGCTGGTTATTTTGGTGACTGTGATAGGGGTATTTTCTGGGAACCTCTCTTTGGATGTTGCCGAGGGTTCAACATGGAATATGACTAGAAGTGGCTTTTGTGGAATGCGGTCTAAAAAGGTACATATTATTTCAACCAGTTCTTTAGAGGTGCAGCTCAAGACTGCTGTGACTATTATGTTGATGCTTTGTGCATTCAATTGATAAACTGATTCTAATCTATGCAATGCTTATCTCTTTAGTTATCTAAGAACCAAAACTTTACTAATCACACTTGATCCTCAAGAAATTATCTCATTTCATTATTGTCGACGAGCAATTCTTACTCTTAGTAGGTCAACTCTAAGCCATGTTATTATATTACAAGTTTTCCTTGATGTGCAATCATAATGCATAATCTACGGAAGTGTTTAATTTTGTTTTTCTTAGTCTTTGTTGTACTTAATTTTTGTTTAACAGTTTGATGGCTTCATTGATTTGGACGCATATGACACAATAGCACTCAAACTCAAAGGAGATGGGAGGTGCTACATCTCTACTGTGAGTTCCCTGCTAGAATACATACATCAACAATTAATAAATTATGAAACTTTCATTTCTATAAAGCACCAAATATTAGCGTTGAACTTTTTTTTTTGGTCAGATGTATTATAAATTGTCACAATAATTTAATCATCTTATATGTAACTGCAGATTTACACACAGAATTGGGTGAATTCTCCTGGGCAAGAGGAAGATAACTCATGGCAAGCCTTTGTGTTTGTACCTAAAGACAACTGGTACATAGCTAAAGTAAGTTCCTTACGATCTTCATTCCTTGTACTTTCTACCCCGTCGATAATTGAGAAAGGAAGACTTATTCATGATAAGAAAATAGGATATTTCCAGCCAATTTAAGCTCTTGTATTTGGCTACAGATACCCCTTTCCAGGTATGTGCCAACGTGGAGAGGGAACTTAATAAATGCAGAGCTGGAGATGAATCCTTCTCGAGTTCTTGGCATGTCTCTATCTGTGAATGCAGAAGGCGGAGTACCAGGCGCAAAGTCTGGGGCGGGCGATTTTCATGTGGAAATTGATTGGATCAAAGCCTTGCGAACAGAATGAGGAAGACTGAAGTAACTTTTAGAACTTGGAAACCGGAGTTGCAAGGAAGGGATGAAACTTCAATATTTATGTTTCCTTTCATATGCACTCCATTTTGTGATAGTAATAAAATAGATGGTTGAGGTTTTTTTTTCTTTTTTTTGGACTATTGTGTTTACACATGTAAATCCAAGATTCAATTTTGCTTTGCTTTGGGATATAAAAACAGCCCAAAAATAATTTTACAAAGGAAAAAAAAAAATAAAGAAGCCTTAATGTCATTGTTAGTTGTTACTGTGGTTAAAATTCTTGTTGGTAATTAGGTCATCAATTTTTATTTTTTTTTGAGAATGGTCATCAAATTATTTTATGAGGTAAAATATGAAATTTAAGATTTTCATTGGCAAAATTTATGATGAGATAGTTTCACATATTCTCATCTGTAGAATAGATAAGGTTTTTATAAATATTACTCCATCTGTTCTACCTATTATTAAAGTTGTCAAAACAAGCTGATGAATAAAGCTGTCAAAACATGCTTAAGTCATCAGCTAAGGCGAGAGCGTTTTAGAAAGTTTTTTCAAATTTTCAAAGATAAATTGATCGAATATAGGCCTATAGGATATTAATAGCCGATTACCAATTCAAATGGGTGATCATAGATTCGAATCCCGGTAGTTGAGACGTTGTACTCTGTGTGTGCACATGTGTTTTTTTTTTTTTTCCCGCTAATCAAATTATGAAATAATATTTCATCTTCTTTAAATTTTATTTTTGTTTGGTGAACACAAATTATGTACATGCTATTTAGTATTTAGCATAACAAAGAGGAAAGAAAGTGGTTTCCCTAGGCAAGGTCATGCTGGTTATTTACTTAACCACAACAAACAACCTAAGCAAAGGTTAGCCTGCGTTCTTTTGACTGTTGTCCGTTGAGCCACCGCCACTGCGCCTCCGTCACTTCCGGCCGCTCTGCTAAGCTCGGTCACTTCTTCACACACAGGAGGAAGAAAAGATATTCAAGGCAGATAATATAAGGTACTACTTCCTCCTATTTGTGTTACAAATTTGTACAAGTACGTGCAGTTTTAATTTCGTGGAAATAAGAATGTATTTATGTTGGTTTTATTGGAGAACTATATGAAACTACTAAATTTGAGGTTTAAAGCTGCGGACGGGTAAGTTGTGAAATGCCTGCAAGGTGTTTGTGAAAATGCTTAAATAATTTTTTTTTTCCATGGATGCCTCTTTCAAATTGAAATACCATCTGATAACAGTTCATATGCTGAAACTGATCATAGGAAGCAGGGCAGAGGCCTTTGAATAGAATCTTCTCACTTTGTGGCTATTGAATGCTCCTGTTTAACTGCTCAATTTTGATTTATTTATTCTTGACAATGGTAATGAAATCTTTTAAATTTCTTAATTACCGCTTGTAATGATTATGCACTGATCTTTCTAATCTGTATAGGTGTGCCAGTCTGAGAAAATGTCAAATCCTACTTCAATTGGAAAGTTTGCTAGACATATCAGTCAACTTATATTGGTTAGAAATCGTATGTTTGCACGCTCTTATAGTACAGTTGTTCGATCTCCTCAAATCCCCAGCCAAGGCAGTGTGAAGACGATGGGATCTGCAGATCATCGGGTTGATTATGAAGTATCACCTAAGTTTTCAGGGAAAGATAGTGAAGTTGAAATGAAGCGCCAAATAGGAGCAAATGTTTCGAGAAAGGATAAGATCAGCTTTCTAGTAAAGACGCTTCTTGACCTCAAGGATAGTAAAGAAGGTATATACAATGCCCTGGATGCCTGGGTTGCATGGGAGCAGAACTTCCCAATTGCGTCGGTGAAGCAGGTTATACTCAAACTTGAGAAGGAGCATCAATGGCATAGAGTTATCCAAGTTATAAAATGGATGTTAAGCAAGGGGCAAGGCAACACAAGAGGGACTTATGGGCAGTTAATTCAAGCATTAGATATGGACCATAGGGCAAAAGAAGCACGGGAGATTTGGAGGAAGAAACTTGGCTATGACCTACATTCGGTTCCATGGTCATTGTGCAGCCTTATTATTTCTATCTATTATCGGAATGATATGCTGGAGGATCTTGTAAAGCTGTTCAAGGGCTTGGAAGCATATGGGCGAATACCACCCGAGAAATCTATTGTGCAGAGAGTAGCCGATGCATATGAAACGTTGGGATTATCTAAAGATAAAGAATGCTTATTGGAGAAGTACAAGGATCTCTTTACTGAGACACAGGGTGGAAAGCCCAAGAAGTATAGGGGATCTCAGGCCAAGAAAAAAGGGAAAGCAAAGAAGGAAGATTGAGAAGGGGTTTCTTATGCTGTTTTACATATCTCATTCAACAGCTTCCTGCCAATATTTGGTACATTTCCTTATTGATCCTTATTGAATGCATAATACATATGGTGCATGCAAACAAGGTTTCAAACAATGTGGGTATGAAAAATCTTGCCTGAGGATGAATATGTGAAGAAACTATTGGTTTACATATTTGCATGACTAGTGGGTAATTGTATCTTACCTGTTATCGTGAGCATCACACATTCACATTCACAACTTCATGTATTTGATGCTCAGGAAATCATGCATTGTGAACCCAAAACAATTCTTTATTGCAATTTTGAGTTTTGATCCTTACAATCGATTCTAATGCTCTTGTTTTTTGTGGTCTATATGTTTATTGACGGAGTGTTTATTACAGAGTATATTTTAAGTACATGTTCAGGATATCTGGAGGTTGTCTTGTTATATATATCAAATCTATCGCAATAGGAAAAATAATGTTTTTGGTCATTCAGTTATATCCGTGATATGAACTTAGTGCCTGGATTATATGCATGACCATCTTTAATTGTGATAATTTTAGTTTCTTGAAGATTATTTTTGCAACTAATGTCACTTAATAAAGTGAGTGATTTGGTCCTTTAGGGGCTAAAATTGTTACTATGCAAATAACTGAAAGATGAAAGATGGTTACACGTTAATTCAGGAACTAAGATTGTACCATTGGCATAATTGAATGACAAAAAATGTAACTTTTCCATTGCAATATATATATAGGGGGAGCAAGGATTCACCAAATTCGTTCCAATTTGTCAAATTCGCCTAATCTGCGTTTATATCATCCACATTCACTTAAAGTAGATGGAGTGCCGATTCATTTAATGGAAATCTGTCACTAGTAGATTGGATGCGGATGTGACTTATAAAAATTCATTATGTTTTAATCCGCTCCGCAAGTCTACTATATATATGAAGGGGTTCGGGTGAGATAAAAGTTCCAGGTGAGAAGTGAGATAGAATCTCAGCCAGAGATTAAAAAAATTCCCCACCTATGAACTTCAACAATGTGCACTGAAATAAGGAAAAATGTGCACTAGAAGGCAAAAATGCGCACTGGACGCACAAAGATGTGGAACAATTGTTGAAAAAAATAAAATTTAATATAAGATCTTCAACACAAATCATAAACGACCATAAACAGTTACATGACACAAATAACTTGTCTTGAATGTAATTATTTACAATTTATTTATTTTTTACTTTTAAATACAGTATTAGTGAATATAATTTATTCATTTTAAAATTATATTAAACATAAAAAGTAAAAACATTAAATTTAAAAATTATAAAAATGATTAAAAATAAATAAAATGAATTAATTTAACAATATAAATCTTAGAAAGTATTTTTTTAGTATTTTAACGTAACCTACTGAAGCACAAAGAATCAATATTGCGGCTCGAACCCACAATCACCCATATAGAAGTACAACTTGGTGCCACTAGAAGACAAGGTCTTGACATAAAACTTAGAAAGTATAATTGTTTTTACTCTATTAATTACTCATCACCTAATTAAATAATATGGAGTATTCAAATTAATGAGAAAAACTTGGCTATTCATATTCCAAAAGTTAATTGATCCCTTGTCCCTATCGGGCTAACCAAACAATCCCTCAAGTCCTTAAAAGGTTGGACAGAACTTGCCTAACCTCATTAGTCGTTTACTTAAGAATTATTGACCGTTTTGGTCCTCGATTTTTAGTGCTACTGACTCTATGACAATGTAGTATCTGTTCATAGCTACTGAAGCATAAAGAGTCAACAGTTGTCTCCACTGAGGTTCGAACCCAGCCTCCACTGAGATTCGAACCCACCCTCATCATCCATGTGAGAGTGTTTTTCGGGACACCGAGTGCCACTAGACCACAAGGTCTTTGGCCTATGCTGTAATTAATAAATTGGTTCTCAATTGTCAAAATGATCGAAAATCAATTTAATAATTACAGAGAACCAAATTTATTATGAAATCAATAATTGAAGATTTAGTTGATCAAAATTAATAATCGAGAATCAATTTAATAATTACGGTGTAGTCGATGAATCAAAACGGTTATTAATTCATATAACTTTTTTTTTTGAATACAACTAACCCTATTACATTGTAGTATCTGTTGTTCATACATATTTCTACTGAGGCTCAATCTTGTAACCTTTCATATAAGAGAGCCACTACATGTCATTTGAGCACAAGGCTAATGACTTTTAATTCATATAACTTAATTAATGGCGAATCTCAATCTACATCGGTCTGGTCGGCTCGGCATGTGAAATATTTTCCAGTCAACTCCTCTCCGCCCTTGATTCGTCCGACGTTTGACTTTGATATGTCACACGTGGATTGTCTTTTATGGATCTGATCAGTGATCTGGACACCCCACATTACTATCTCCTTTCCTTCTTTTTGCAATTACTCCACTTTTTGACGAGAGGCAATAACACGCCAAATTGTAACGTTGTATACGCCGAGTTTTACGTTATTAGAATTATATGTTTGGAAAAGTTTACAATATTGCATGTTTTATCAAGTTGTAAATTGACAAAGACCTTATGGTCTCGTGGCACCCGATTTACACTTTTACATGGAAGGGAGTAGGTTTGAGCCTAGCTACTTGAGAAAGTAGCTACGAACAGTAAATTATATTTTTTTAGGAAATTATTATCTGACTCTCAAATTTTACTCCTAAATTTTATTCTCACTCTCAAATCCTTGATGTAGACATTTTTTATTAGGGGTGGACGTTTTGGGCTCCGGTTCGATTTTTCAATTTCGGTTTTGATTTTTCAGTTTAAAAAAATTAAATCGTTCTGTTTAACATTAGATTTTGATTCGGTTTCAGTTCGGATTTAATTCGGTTCAGTATTCTGTTTGATTTAAGAGCTCCAAATGTCAACATTTCCTAATTTTTCGAAACATACTATCACATAATCACATAATTCATATCCAAAATCTAAACATTATATAACAAAATAGCAATTCAAAGTTCAAAATGCTACTAAGTACTATAAGGCTAATATAACTGACAGTGTGATAAACAATTTCTAGTATTCTATTTTGAAAAATGTTAGCTTTGTGTATGTATAATTAGTTCAATAAAAAATGACTTTGTAAGTGTTTTAAAAATTTAACCGAAAAAGTAGTCATCTAGTTCGAGAGTGGGTACAACGAATTTTAATAGTTTAATTAGTGCAGAAAGTAGTTTTTAACATGCATTTAAATCTCGTGAGCCATTTGTGATTATATTGTGTTCAACATGCCCGCGAAGCTTTCCTCCTTAGATCTCATTGCCGAAGGAACCGATCGAGAGACGACGAGAGGGGCTGAAAAATGAGAGAGACACACGGTTATGGTGTGGAGTAATGGAATAGTAATAGATTAATAGTCACCTAAAATAAAACACACTAAAAATAAGAATAAAACTAAAGTTACCTAAATACCCCCAACCCAATAATCTAAAAATTACAATTAATCTAAACCATTCATTATTAAAATGCAATGAACTATAATTGTCCTAATCATCTTCCTTATATGTGTCTTCATTTGAATATATATATATATATATAATCTTAATCATATGAGAACTATGCCCCCAAGTGAGAAGGTGAGGATAAATTTAAATCTTTGATCTGCAATATCTGACGGATGAGAAATCAAGTAAAAATTGAGCGGGGTCATTTTCATAAATATTATAAACTTTTAAAATGAGCGGGGTCATTTTCATAAATATTACAAAATTTTGTTTATTTCAACCGTTAGATTTACTATATCAATGGTTCTCACCTGATTAAGGACACACTTTGTAATTACTTCAAATCACATATCCGACTTCAGAGGTTTCCTTAGACCTTTTGAGGTAAACGCCACTTACCATCTTGGTAATAAACTCCAAATATTCAACTTTCCCACTTATAATAATCATCATGAAACTGATGATTGGGATAGAAGAAACTGGAATTATTCCAGTGGACCAGAGACAGACTAAAATTTTCTCTTTATACTCTTTACAAACCCTTTACTAAAGGCATACTTCACTCCTGCGGGAGCACCCCCCCTCTTATTTGGTATCAGAGCTTTTACGATTTCTGAGACAAAACTTTAATGGAATATACTTATTTTGATACCTTTATTATCATGAAAAGACAATATAGAGAAGTCATAAGACAACTTAAAATATATAGACCTCTTGTTGAAGAAAATCCAAACTTTAACAAGAAAAACCTTTACTATAGACACTGTTATTATGCTTACAAACATTTACTTAAAGAAAAAACTTATTTTGAAAAACTTTTTGCAAAAGTAACTCATTAATATGAATACTCCTAGGTATTCTGGAAACACTTTTCTTGTAAATATCAAGCATGCCAAGGCAAGCCTTGATTATTTATATAGACAACTTAGAAATTTTGAACTTGAGATACAAGACCCAATTGCTTTTAGACAACACCCTTACCAAAAAGCTTTGGTAAGATCTATAAGAGCTACTAGAAGCCTTATAACTGAATTTACAGATTGATAAGACTTTCTTATGAACTTTTTCGAAAGAAAATCAAACTTGAAACTTTACCACAAATATTTTACTTCTCAAATGAAACAACACAAACAAGTTCTAAAAAACTTTGACTCTATTCCAAACAAGAAGTTAGATCCTTATTATATACAAACTTTGCTTTATTATACTGAGACAAAAAAAACTGTGAAAGAAATTGAAGATCTTCTTTCAAAAATAATATGCTAAAATGAATTACGCAGAAATGGTAGCTACTTTGCAGTTAGAAAACTTAAACTATTTTGAGTTAATAGCTACTTTGCAGTTAGAAAACTTAAACTATTTTGAGTTAATAGATACTTTGCAGTTAGAAAACTTAAACTATTTTGAGTTAATAGAAACAATACAGTTAGAAAACTTAAACTATTTTGAGTTAATAGAAACAATAAAATTTCGTATTAACCATCATAGAGCCCAAACTTTAATATACAGAGAAATAACTATTGATATACCACATGACGACTATTACTATGCTTGTTTACATGAATATAACTTTCACAACTGGATGTACAAAATTTCAGTAAATCTTATGTCAACTCTTATCTGTTAACATGAACTTAAAAGAACTAATAGCTGAACTACAACTAGAACACTTAAATTTAAGCTATTTGAAAGCAATCAAAGAACTTAAATCACAGCTGTATCACCATAGAAACTTTGCAAAAATATACAACTTTATCATAAAAGATTATGATGATTACACAGATGACTTTTATAAAGAACACTTCTTAGAATTCCACTACCATTCTTATATGGCAAAAAGGATAGAAAAAATATTTTCTATTATCACTTGTTAATGGAAGACTTAAACAACAAAATCCAATACTTAAAAACTTCTTTTGATAAAATAGAAGAAAGAATAAAAAACTTAACTTTACAAGTAAACACTATGATAGAAAAAATAGACTTAATACTTAAAGGAAAACAACCACAACAAACTCCAAAAGAGTTTGATAACTTAAACAAAACAATAGACCAACTTTCCCAGAAGTTTTCACAAATTAAAGTGTCAACAGAAACTAGGCAACTTACAAAAAAGAAACAAACAAACTTCTTAGTATATAATCTTAAAGATTATAAAGAAGAACTAAATAAGAAATGAGACCCTTTACTGGAACACCAAGAACTATTTCTGAAGAACCGAGTTCTTCGAGAACCACAACTTTAGACCAAACTACTAGTTCTACATGGGTAGGAAGACTTTTTAGACCTAATCAGAGTAGAAATACTCAGATTATAGAACAAATTGTTAATATTGACAGAGATACTGAGGTAATGTCAAATGACNCAAACTACTAGTTCTACATGGGTAGGAAGACTTTTTAGACCTAATCAGAGTAGAAATACTCAGATTATAGAACAAATTGTTAATATTGACAGAGATACTGAGGTGATGTCAAATGACTTCATCAATACTTTGAGACCTTCTACTTTGTACAGAACTGGATTCATGCAGAATGACTCTAGTTTAATCAAAACTCATAGATCAGAAATGCTCGAAATTCCAGACGGAAGAGCAGAAACTTTTAGCTTAATGACTGAAGAGAGTATTAAGCAACTTAAACTTAAAAAGATGAATTACGTTCATCTTGGAATGATAACTGTTGTGATCAAAGGATTGATCAGGAAAGAGTACGGAGCTAAAGTACTCATAACTGCTTTAGATACTAGAATTCAAGATTCAACTCAAGCTCAAATGATAGGAGCAATTGAGGTAGACATGAACAATAATGTAGGAGTACATTATTTACTTCCTGACTACACTATAGCTTTAAAAGACATTCACAAATTCCTTTTCCAAATCCAAACTAAAGGATTCGGAAACTTCCAAGGAGCAAACTTGTCAGTAGATATAATTTTCATTGGAAAATTATCTACTCAAGTCTGTCCTAAATACAAAATCAAAATTGACAGTATTGTCAAAACTATTGAGTCCAAAGGGATAAAATTCTTTGGACCAAAACCAATCTCATCTTCTCTTTTAGCTGGAGAAGAGTGGAAGATTGAAACTTTTGTAACTAAACCTGAAACTTTAAAACCTACTGAAATAACTTCTTACTCAGAGGGAAAAAATGGACCTCTATGTTTAAGATTTGGAAACTATGAAGCTTCTGACCAAAAAGATTTAGAAGAAGAGAACTAATGGACTTAACAGAAGAACAAATCCAACAAAAGATTAAACATAGTGAACACTTAATGAACTTACTTAATGAAGAACTAGAAAACAAAATAGATACAAACATAATTGAAAAACTGAACCAAAACTTAGCAAAGAAAGAAATACTTCACCAATATCTTATAGATATAGAACAATTCAAAAAAGATTTTGTTGAGGAAACAAAATCAGAAACTGAACCAATGTCTGTCAAAAACTTTGCAGATATTGAAACAATAAACTCTAGACAAAACGAAGCAACTGCTTCATCACATCCTACTACTTCATATCCCAGAACTAATCCTGAACAAATGAGCTATAATTTGGGACATCCTCCCAGAAGAGCTGTAACTATTTATGACCAAAATAATCCAAACAGAAGAACTTTAGGAAAACAAATGCCTCATGAAGTACAGATACTTAGTAATGAACCAACTATACTTAACATAACTAGGGTTCATCCACAACTTTTCGATAACTATATTGAACAATGGACTGCACTTATAATAAGAGACTTTGAATCAAAACACCCTTACGTCAATGACGGAGAAGAAATGATTAAAATAGCTGAAAACTATTTAGGCGGAACTGCTAGAGCAGCATGGGAAGCCTTTAAACTAAAATTTCCTGATAAGCTTGCAGAATTAGCAATGCAAGGAAATAGTATACACAACTTTGCTTACCAAATACACACACTTCTTACTGGAAGAGAAGCAAATACTGGCTTAACTATAAGACAAGCTGAAGCCATGAGAGATCTAGAACAAATCCAATTGTATGATTGGCATAAGGTTATAGATTTCTTAATAGACTTCTTATCACTAGCTTGCACCTCTGGAAACTATTTCTCTAAAGACTTAGGAGAAAGACTTTTTTCAAAATTACCTGGACCTTTAGGAAAAGAAATCCATGATTCCTGGAATTTAATACCTAAAGAAGAACTTTTTGATAACATGGGAACTAGGATTCAACATGTTATTAGTGAACTTAAAACCAGATGTACTTATATACAAATCCAAAGAGACTTAAAACAAAAGAATGTAGGTTTTTGTAAAAATATCTACACTCCACAACAATATGGGAGACATCCTGATGATCCAACTCCCAGAAGACAACCTGCAAAACCTAAAAGAAACTATGTCAAAAGAAAATACATAAGAAAATCAACTGCTAAAAAACCTTATCTTAATAAAGACAAACATGTTACTAAATACAATCCAAACAAAAACTACAAGAAAACAATAACTTGTTATGCTTGTCAAAAACCTGGACACTTATCCTCTGTCTGTCCAAACAGAAATAACTTATTTAATGAAGAAGCAAACTTAGTAAACACCATTAATGAAGATATACTTGAAATTACTTCTGATATTTCAGATACTTCAGAAATCTGGAGTATATGTTCTTTAGAAGGATTTGAAACCAAAGAGGTTGAAATTCCTGAAGAAGAAGACTCACTTAATATCCTTATGGATAGACTAAATAATTGGAACTATGGAATGTAAACATTCCTGGAAACATAGGTCAGGTAGCGACAACATTTGTTGTCATATCTGTAAATGGTATCCAGCCTTTGACAGAAGATGGAAATGCCAGACTTGCCTTAAACAAATTTGTAATAATTGTATTACAAAAAACTTCAATATACCTATCCCAGAAAATACTATAACTAATAATACTCAATGGGAAAACCAAAAAATAAGAACCTTGGAAAACCAAGTAACTACTTTAGAAAACAAAATGGCTAAAATTGAAGAAAAACTGGAAAAAATACTTGAACTCTTAGAAAAAAGAAAACAAGTCATAACTGAAACTGATCTCAAAATAACTGAGATAACTACTGAAGAACAAAACATAATTAATACCCAAACTGAAAAAACTTGTAGCACCAATATACCTTTGGTATGTAATAATACAAGAATAACCCACACCAATATACCTTTGGTATGTAATAATACAAGAATAACCCAAACCAATATACCTTTGGTATGTAATAATACAAGAATAACCCAAGCCAATATACCTTTGGTATGTAATAATACAAGAATAACCCAAGTAATTATTCCATCCAAACTTTCAATACATGGAATAGATTTACTTGTACCAATACTGGTTGATACTGGAGCTACTTCTTCAACGATTGATTCTGGAATATTACCAGAAACAATTAAACAAAAAACTGTTAAAGTTACTCCTGTTAAATCTACCCAATTTGATGGTACACAAGTATCCATAGATACTCAACTTAAAAATATACAAGCCAAATTTCAAACCAACTGCAATACTTGGTCAGAATCTTTTTATTGGCCAAAACTTTGGGTAAGAACACTTAAAAACCATAATGTTCCTGTAATTATGGGATTAGATTTCATACTTTATAATAATGGCCAAATGACCATTAACAAAGACTACTTAACTATTAGTAGGAATTGTTTCCAAATTCCTATTATTTCAAACTTCCCTGCTAAAATATTTGAAACTAAAATATTAGACTCTTGTAAATGCAGTAACAATAAAGATTGTAACTGTATAAATACTGAAGAATTACAAGATTTTCCAGAACATCTAGAGAATCTTGAGGGAATTGAATTAAACTTACATTTAGTAGAAACTACTAACTTCAAAAAAGAATTAAGAGAAAATGACTTAGAAAACTTAGTTAAAAGACTTGAAAAAATGGAAATTATAGGAGAAAATCCTGTAAAATTCTGGGAAAAGAACAAAACTGAATGTAAACTTGAAATCATTAACCCAGACATAACTATTAAATCCCAAAACTTTAAATATGGACCTTGGGAACAAGATGAGTTTAAAATGCACATCGACCAACTTTTAAAACTTGGTATTATAGCAAGATCAACTTCTAGACACAGAACTCCTGCTTTTATTGTCCAGAAAGAAGCAGAAAAGAAACGTGGTCAATCCAGAATGGTATTCGACTACAGGAGACTTAATGACAACACTTATGAAGATGGGTATTGTATCCCTGACAAAGATACTTTGATTAACAAAATACAAAATAGAAACTGGTTTTCAAAATTCGACTTGAAATCTGGATTTTGGCAAGTTAAAATGCATCCAGAGAGTATAGAATGGACAGCCTTTTCATGTCCATTAGGACTTTTTGAATGGAAAGTAATGCCATTTGGACTTAAAAACGCTCCTCAAAAATTTCAAAGAATGATGGATGAATTTTTTAAGGATTGCTATGACTTTACTTGCATCTATATAGACGATATACTTGTTTTTTCAAAAACTAAAGAAGAGCATAGAGCTCATCTTTACACTATCTTTACTATTTTTGAAAAATATGGACTTATTGTTTCTAAAAAGAAAATGGAACTTTGCAAAAACCATATTTCTTTTTTAGGAGCTGAGATAGGAGAAGGCACTATTAAACTTCAACCACATATTTCTAGGAAAATACTTGAATTCCCAGATAAACTTGAAAACTTAAAACAATTACAATCCTTTCTAGGATTAGTAAATTACACTAGACCTTATTTTAAAGATCTTGCAAAACTCACTACACCACTTTACAATAAATCACAAACTAAAGGATATAGAAACTTTAATGACCAAGACATTAAAATTGTTCAACAAATAAAAGAAAAAATCCAACAACTTGAACCTATGGCTTTGCCATTAGATTCAGACTACTTAATAGTACAAACTGATGGAAGCAAAGATGGATGGGGAGGAATACTTATTAAGAAACCAACTGAATACTCTCCTAAATCTACTGAAAAACTCTGTAGATACACTTCTGGTGTATTTAAGGAAAAAGGATACTTAACTTCTATGGATTATGAATTACTTGCTATTATTTACGTCTTAGAAAAATTTGCACTTTTTATACTTTCAAGAAAATTTTTTACTATAAGGACAGATTGCGAGTCTATAGTAAAATTCGCGGATACTAAAAATGAAAGGAAACTTACTGCAAACAGATGGCTCAAATTCAGAGAATTTGTGCTGACTAGAGGTTTTCATATTAAATGGGAACATACTAAAGGAAAAGATAATAGACTTGCTGATATCCTTTCCAGAAACATTTTAGACTATAAACTGTATGATTCTCCATAAATCATTTTAACAATTTGTCTAAAGTTTTGCAGAACTCCATAAATCATTTTAACAATTTGTCTAAAGTTTTGCAGAACTCCATAAATCATTTTAACAATTTGTCTAAAGTTTTGCAGAACTTTTCTAGACTTTACTATGGTTTGTCTAAAGTTTTGCAGAACTTTTCTAGACTTTACTATGGAGAAAACTTTCAAGGTGGACAGGTATGAACTTGCTGTTATTCCTGAAAGGAATCAATTCAAAACACCACTTCGTGAGAAACTTACTGAAGAAGAGCAATGCTTGGTTCCACTTCGTGAGAAACTTACTGAAGAAGAGCAATGCTTGGTTGACAATATTTGGAAACTTACTGAAGAAGAGCAATGCTTGGTTGACAATATTTGGAGCTTGTCAAAAGAAGAGCAATGCTTGGTTGACAATATTTGGAGCTTGTCAACTATAGCCCAATCCTTGGTTGACAATATTTGGAGCTTGTCAACTATAGCCCAATCCTTGGTTGACAATATTTGGAGCTTGTCAACTATAGCCCAATCCTCCGGAAGGAAGGCTACTTGCGTAAACTACTTAATTCAACTTTTGGTCTCTGGAAGACATAAGACCAAGAAATCATTTACTTGTTATGCACTTTATACTGGTAAGAATGCTGGTTTATACTTGACTTGGGAAGAAATGATCACTGAACTTGAGGAACTTAAGAAGGATCTAAAATCTGGAAATCCTTCTTATAAAGGATATTACAGTATTGAGGAAGCCACTTCTATGCTAACTCAAAGGTTTGGAAATGATTTTGTGGTTTCTGAACAGGTACTTAGGTATAAAGAATACCTAAAACACTTGGATCAGTTCTCTGATCAGGAACTTCTGAAAAACTTAGAAACTGGAGCTTCCAGCTCAATGAAACTTCAGAGGTTTGAACCTCAAACTCCCAGAAAGAAACTTGAGAACACTTTCTCAGAAGTAATGAAAACTTCCTCGAAACTTAAGGAAAAGGAGATTCCTTCANCCAAGGCCTTGAAACTGGAAGAAACAATGGAAATACAACTTGACCAGGCCAGAGCCAAGATACTTGCTGAAAACTTCAACTGGACAAAATACAGATTTGCCAACAAAAACATACTTAGAGAAGATTCCCAAGGGAAAATCTACTGTGATCCAAGCATAGGATCAAGATACTTTTTTCCATTTGAAGTCACTCACTCCAATCCAAGACTTGTCAACTCCTACAAGAGAAGGATCAGGAGAGTACTGCCAAGAACTTTGTCTTCTTCCGAATCAGAAGATATGAATATATCTTGAGAAGACAGCACTACTTTACTTTGGCCAAGATAAGGGGGCCTGTCCCTTTCAACTTCTCTTTAACTGTACTACTTTTGCTGTACACGTTTTGACTATGGGGTAAGGAGATAAGATTCCTTATCTTTATGTTACTTCAACCGAAGATATGAGATAAGATTACATCTTATCTTCGGTATGTCAATAATGTAAATAGTAGTAGACAGATGTAAAGGTAGTTCTAGGTTCTTCTTCTCCCTTCTATATAAGGAGAAGTTTGTATATTTGTAAAAAAACACACAAGCAATATACCAGAGAATTTTCAATGAAAAACCCTTTCCAAAAAACACTTCACTTCTAAAAACTTTCTTCTTTTCTCTGCAAAACAGATTGCTACTAAGAGGTAATATTACTTAAACCAGATCTCTTTACTTTGTGTTTGTTCTTATTATTATGCTTTATTGTTCTTATTGTTCATATTTAAAAGACGTAAGTCCTGTTTGAGCCGAAGCAACCTGTGTAGTCTAAGTTTGGATGTCAGGTAGAGAAAGTACCCAGGTGGGGAAAAGAGAAACCTGAGTCTGAATACTTAGATGTTGTTAAGGTTGTAGACGGAGGGTCATGGGATCCTTTGGTTAGTAGGTTAGGGGTGATAAGGTGAAAATAAAAAGAACAAATCTGATAATAAAGCAATAAGAGTAAGAACAAACATAAACTAAAAAGATCTAGATAAGTAATAAAACTCTTAGTACAGCAACCTGTGATGCAAGAGAGAAGAAGAATCTTCAAACCAGAAGGTTTTTATAAAACTTAAACTTCTTAAAAAACTTATTTATCATCATGGATAAAAAACTTATTCAACAATACTTTGGAAGTACTAAAAACTTTTTAACTGAGAAGATACATCAGGAAACTGATGAAATTCATACTTTTTACCAAGACCTGAATTCAGAAACATACTTTGACTACAACATCACTATACCAAATCATAACTTAATCAAACAAGGATTAGACAAAACTTTCCCTACAGAAATCTCAAATACTATACTTTCAAAGTTAGAATTTCAAACTTTTCAAGAAACTTTATGTTTAGATTCAATTACAGAATCTACTGGTCAACTTTTTGAAAAACACGAACTAGAACTTAAACTCAAAGAGTTATCTCACTTTGTAATTACTTCAAATCACATATCCGACTTCAGAGGTTTCCTTAGACCTTTTGAGGTAAACGCCACTTACCATCTTGGTAATAAACTCCAAATATTCAACTTTCCCACTTATAATAATCATCATGAAACTGATGATTGGGATAGAAGAAACTGGAATTATTCCAGTGGACCAGAGACAGACTAAAATTTTCTCTTTATACTCTTTACAAACCCTTTACTAAAGGCATACTTCACTCCTGCGGGAGCACCCCCCCTCTTATATATATATATATATATATATATATATATATATATATATATATAGAGAGAGAGAGAGAGAGAGAGAGAGAGAGAGAGAGAAAGAGAGGAGGCATCCGGGTGCGGCCTTGGTCTTGTGTGCGGTCATGTGGTCTGTTCTACACCATTAAATTATTTAATCCAACGCATCAGGTTGATCCAAAACAAAAAAGAGCGCTGAACATTATTAACGCGAAGGAGGGGTATACTTGTTAGTTTACTATGATTCAAGACCCCACTCAACTCACCACGACATGCTCGTTCACGATTCCAAGGCGCTCTATTAACCGCGAAGCTTTCCAAGCAAGACACTTCAACAGAGGAACGAGAATGGAGTAATTCGCAATAGTCTATGCATTATCAGTATTAATCTGGTTCATATTTGAGATAATATTGGTATAATTCACAATAGTTTGTGTATTTGGTGTGTGGTGGTTAAGTGGTGTGTTTTAATTTGAGAACTGGTGCATTTTATAACGTATAATGGTGTGTTTTAATTTTGTTGGTGCATTTGAATTGAGTGGTGTATTTCGGTATGGTGGGGAATTGTGTGTTTTAATTTGTTCAGTAGTGCATTTTATAACGTAAAATGGTGTGTTTTAATACATATGGTGGTGAATTTTACGAGTATTTGCATTTCGTGTGTGGTGGTTAAGTGGTGTGTTTTAATATGAGAATTGGTGTATTTTATAATGTATAATGGTGTGTTTTAATTTTGTTGGTGTATTTGAATTGAGTGGTGTATTTCGGTATGGTGGGGAATGGTGTGTTTTAATTTGTTCAGTGGTGCATTTTATACCGTAGAATGGTGTGTTTTAATAATACGTTTGTTGGTGCATTTTGTATCCTAACATTACTTTCCCCACTTACAATTACCATAAAGCACCCACTTAAGTTACGCGAATTAAACTTCCTAAATCCTAATATATCACAACCACCGTCGGATCAGCACAATCGAATGGCGCACGCTTGGCCACACGACCGCACCTAACAACACAGCCGCATTTGATTAATATTCTATATATATATATATATATATATATATATATATATATATATATATGCATGTGTAGTATATGTTTTAATACAAATAAATAATATAATATTATATATAAAAATTACAAAATTTGGGATATGAAAAATATTCATTATGGTCAAAGAAAAATAATACATTTTAATGGAAAATATCTTTTAAGATTTTTACTCGACATACATTTTATGAATTACTATCTCAAGCTCAATTCCTTTTCTCCTCTAGCTGGTGGCAAATGGATGGGTTGACCCGCCATTTGTATGATTACTATTTGAATTGAATTGGGAATGTCTAGTTAAAGGGTTAATTCCAGCAATGGTCCTCTGACTATATTGATTTTTCAAAATTAGCCCCCGAGTTTTTATTTGGACAATTTAGGTACATTGACTTTCAAATTTTTTCCAATGTTGGTCCTTTCGTCAAATTTTGGTTAAGTTGAGGTCAAATGAAGGGGTAAAATTGTCCTTTAACATGTTTAGTGTATTATTACTCGTATTTCTTCTGTCCTATACGCTGTATATATGAATATAATCTCAGTCGAAGTCTCAATCGAAGCCATTAATCTCAGTCGAAGAGACTTCGACTGAGATTATGTTTATATATATAGCGTATAAGACAGGAGAAATACGAGTAATAATACACTATATAGGTGAACGGACAATTTTACCCCTTTATTTGACTTCAACTTAACCAAAATTTGACTAAAGGACCAACATTGGAAAGAATTTGAAAGTCAAGGGACTCAAATTGTCCAAGTTAAAAGTCGGGGGCTAATTTTAGAAAATCAACATAGTCGGAGAACCATTGCTGGAATTAACTCTCTAGTTAAACTATGGGTCTCCAAAAATAAAAAATAAAAAAAATTCTTAGCATGTTGCTACTCGCTCCATAACCAATAGATTTTTTATTTTTATTTTTTTAAAAAATATTCTTTAATTTCCTTAGTTTAGACTTATTACATTTATTAATAGATGGTTACAATATGGATTGGAGTAGGTCATACCAAATAATAAAAATATTGACCAATTTCTTGTTCAGAGTTATTATATTTATCAATGTCTTATTAAATATGCGTCAGACTTGATTGAGCCAATCCAAACAATAAAAGTCTAAGCTTGACCATATCCACATCTAAAAAAAATTATTTCAATTTTGTTTGTTCAGTTCGAAATTATATATTTATCAATTTATGTATTTATTTTTATTATAATGAATAAGAAGTTAAAACGACCTATTTACTTATTATTATTGTAATTATTATTAACATGTATACTTATTATTAATTTTGATTTAGTATATTATTTTAATATAAATAATAATTATTATCGTTATTAAAATAAATAATATTTTATAAGAAATAACTTTGTAATAATTTTTTTTAATGTTTTAAAAAATGAATCAAACAGAAAAAAACATTATGACTTCTAGCCAAACAATAAAATACTATTTTATGGATTTTAGCGGAACACTAGAAAAAAAAATTATTTTCAAAAATTGAATACTTTTCTGAAAAATAGTTGCAGAAAACATTTTTAATTTGGTGTTTCTAAACGGATCTTAAGTGTACATAAAAGATTTTTTTTTTCCCTAACTACATTTCATTTTGATACATTAACTATTGTGGTACTTTTATATTTAATAACTAATAACTATAATGTAAACAAATTATGTACTCGATTATTATGGAAATTAAATTATGTACTGGCAAACTTTGAACCTTGCCATTATTGATAAAAATTGTGATTGGGCCCTAAGTTCTTTTGGTGAATGCACTTTATCAATATTGTCCCACAACAAAATGTCCTTGATGCTATAATTCGACTTATATTGTTAGTTTCTGAATTTGTATTCTTGATTTTTTTTTTATTGATAAAATTGATTTTTTTTTAATAAGATACTGTAGGTCAAACCTTAGCTTACATCTTAATATAATGTAAAAAAAAATTAGTGTCATTGCTTAAAAAGGGTGCTTAAGTGGATGATGCATAATTCTCGTATTTAAATGTTACGAGTTCAAGTTTTGTGATCACTTTCTTGGTCGAGACCGTCACACGGAACCTTCCTAATATAGTTTATTTCTTTTACATGATTTATGGCCGCTATTTCACATGAGTATGCACCATAGTGACAAAAAAAAAAAAAAAAAAAAAAAACTAATGCAAATTGATCACATGATCTTGGGCAGTTGGGCACACATGCCTTTCTCTTTCTCTTGATATTTATTTATTTTCTTAGACAAATCATTAAACTATTTAAAAATGATATGGGAATATGGCATCAAGTTTAGTAAGATACCACAATCATATCAAAGGAGTTAATAATTGCTCTAAAATTTGCAACTTTTGTACTTGATTTTTCTAATCATTTATAGTATGAAAATTAAAATAATAAAAATTTAAACAAACAATGCTAAAATAAATAAAAACAAGATTTTTCTGTGTACTCTAACGACCTATTTGATTCGTGGAAAATATTTGAAGAAGAATGAAATCGAAATTTCATTGTAAATAAATGATCTTGAAGATCAATACTATTGTTTGATTTGATGAAAATAAATTACTGGACATATTGATTATATTATTAATTGGTTATGCTTGGAATTGTAAAGAATAATGTTTAAAAGGCTAATATACCTCAATAAAATAATAATAACATGTCAATTATGAAAATTTTATGAGGACAATATTGTCCTATCAAGAGAGCAAAAGTTTTTACATGAAAAATAAAATACCTATATTTAACAAAGAAAACATTTTCATCAAATGTGAGGAATTGTAATTCCTTTGGAAATGAATTCCATAAAACAAACAAAGGAAATTAAGATTTTGGTTTGTGAAAAATATTTGAGGAGGAATGAAATTTAAATTCTATGGAACTAAATAATACGAAATAAGCCAAAGACCTTATGGTCTGGTGGCACCCGGTGTCCCGATTTACTAAATTATAACAGAGTTTGATTTAAAAAAAAAAAGACTTTTTAAAAAGAGTTATAGTATACATATTCTCAAAATTCTCCCTGATATGACAAACAAGGACGAGTTATTTTCATCCTGTGAATCCACAGATCAGAAAAGTGTCTACGTCGAGAACTTGTGAAATAAAGTAAAAATTAAAAATATAAAACGAGAATCTACCAAGTATTTTCTTTTTGAAAAACATTTTCCATCCAATTAAATACGCCATAAGTTTCTAACTTCCCCACAAGGAAATAGAAAAGAAGAAAAAAAAACTGGGTAGTTGGTAGTAGTCTACAAGTTGAAAGACAAATTGGATTCTAACCCAACTAATACGCTATATAGACAATTTATTTACCATTTTTTTTTTAAACAACAATTTATTTACCTAGTCAACACAATACTTCATACGACCCATATATCCCTTCTCTCGCAACTCTCAACTCTCAAGTCCATTACTGTAACGCTTCTCCCCTTCTCTATACATTGCTTCTGCTGCAGAGCCAAGGAGATCCAAGATCTGGGTTTTCATTTTCTGATCTGCTAGTTCACACTCCACCATGGGCAAAGGCGGGGCTTTGAGCGAGGGTGTTCTCAAGAAGATCTTGTTATCCTACTCCTATGTCGCCGTCTGGATCTTCCTCTCCTTCACCGTCATCGTCTACAACAAGTACATCCTCGACCGCAAGCTCTACAACTGGCCCTACCCGATCTCCCTCACCATGATTCACATGGGTTTCTGCTCTTCCTTGGCCTATCTCCTCGTCCGGGTTTTTAAGGTTGTCGAGCCCGTTTCGATGTCGTGGGAGCTTTACCTCAAATCCGTTGTCCCAATCGGGCTCCTGTACTCCCTCTCGCTCTGGCTCTCAAATTCCGCTTACATTTATCTCTCGGTTTCGTTCATTCAGATGCTGAAAGCCCTGATGCCCGTTGCGGTTTACTCGATTGGGGTTGTTTTCAAGAAGGAGAATTTCAAGTCGGATACTATGGCTAATATGGTCTCGATCTCTGTCGGGGTTGCTATTGCGGCTTACGGGGAGGCGAAATTTGATTCCTGGGGGGTGATTCTTCAGCTTGGAGCTGTGGCCTTTGAAGCCACCAGGTTGGTTATGATTCAGATTTTGCTCACTTCTAAGGGTATTACGCTTAATCCCATTACTTCTCTTTATTATGTGGCTCCCTGTTGCTTGGTTTTCCTGTCTGTGCCCTGGATTTTCGTTGAGTTCCCGGTTTTGAAAGAGAATTCCAGTTTCCATTTCGATTATTTGATATTTGGCACCAATTCTCTATGTGCATTTGCCCTGAATCTCGCGGTTTTCTTGCTCGTGGGCAAGACCTCGGCTTTGACCATGAATGTGGCTGGAGTGGTTAAGGATTGGTTGTTGATTGCATTTTCCTGGTCTGTGATTAAGGATACTGTGACTGCTATCAATTTGTTTGGATATGGCCTGGCTTTCTTGGGTGTGGGATACTACAATCACTCCAAGTTGCAGGCCCTTAAGGCTAAGGAAGCTCAGAAGAAGGCTGCACAGCCCGACGAGGAGTCTGGCCGATTGTTGGAGGCGAGGGAAGCGGAGAGTGTTAGGAAGAATGAATCTCAAGGCTGAAACTTTATCCATAGAAATATGATGGGAGAATGATATGATGGGATATGGTTATTTGTTGGTTAAAGACTTTAGGCTTTATTAGATATTGGATTCTATAATCTTTTTGTCGTGTTCTTTGTTATCTATTTCGTGTTATGTTGGTTATAGTCATTCTCAGCTCATGCTATACCAGGGATCTGACTTATTCGTTGCTCATATTGCCACATCATGTATGTGTGCGTTGAGCAAGACTTGAGGCTCGCCATCTTTGTTATCATATAATACAGAGTATTTATTATTGGAGCTCTTATATCATTAAAACGTTTTTCTTTTGTGTTGTTAGTTTCCTTTCATTTCTGTATTGTTATATTGTTGGTTTGAGGCAATCTCTGGTTCCAGCTGTTCAAGCTTGATAATTTGATGCATATTGTTACTATTACTGAATGGTCATATATTTGGCATGATCTATGGATATTATCATATGGAACTGCTAGATAACTCTATTGCGGGGCGTCTAGTAGCAAGGAGGGAATTAGGGGGAAAAGAATTGTAGCTTCCAGAAAGAGAATAAGTAGTGTAAGGACAAAACTCACAAAAGTGTCCTTGGTCCAATCACTCCAATTTAGAAAGGGAAGGGTGTTTTTGTCCAATCACTCCGGCCTTTTCTCATACAATTCATGGAATTAAAAATCCCATGGGGAGGGTTGGGATTTGTAATTCCATGGAATGAAGGAATTGAAATTCCATGGACATCTAATTCCTTCCTACCAAATGTAGGAATTTTGTATGTTTAGGAATTATGTAGGAATGGAATTCCAATTCCAGTCTACCAAATGCCCCATTAGTTCTCCCCAAAGTGCTAAAACTGTTTTCCAACAAGTTTTTTCTGTCTCTTGTATATCTACTAAAATGCATTAGTATGATCTACTATTATATATGGAACCGTGGATAAATCTTGTAAATTTGATTAGTGTTATTTGAACATGAGGTTTGATGTGATCTTTACTAGTAGCCCCAGGTAACAAGTTCTGTCGTGGTTGCTTGCATTTGGTTAGGATGATTTCTGTTTCTTCGTTAAAGTTGTGTATCAAAGGAGGATTGTCGATCTGTATTGTACTTGTTCGGGACCCTTTATTTGAAACTCTGCAGAATAGTCTTTTGAGACGTGAGACTTGAGACATTGGTCCGAGTTGAATGCAAGAATGGCTTACTTTTCTGCAAGGTCCAGAGTCACTATTTCTTACATCTTATGAAACTTGGCATTGTAATGGTGAGTATGTGATGTAATATGATGAGGTTAGAAGTTGTTAGGATTAAGCGTTTACCAGTTACCATTACGCTAAAAGCTATAGCTCATAGCGAAGACACAATTTATATATATATATATGGACTTGGCCCTTCTGTCTCTGCCCAACAATTCCTTAGCCACCTGATGCTGAACTTTGATTGCTTTGCGTTAGCGGTTAGCACAAGGTTTTTTCCCCTCTAAAGAAAGTCACTTTCTTTAGTTTTTGATAGCTAACTACTTGTTTGTATTGGTACTTTGGTATTATGATCATCTTATATTGTTACCCTAAATGATATCCAAACTGTTTTTTTAGTGCTCAAAATTGCATTGCTTTCCAATCCCTTTTCTGTCATGACTCTTCAGTCTTAACAACTCTGCCGTGGGGAGAGGGTGTACTAACTGATTTTGAGTAGGGGTGGGTATTTGGCCACTTTACTTAAAAATCAATCAAATATATAAAACAAACAAAAAAAACTGTCATTTTTGGAACTCTTTAACTGCTCCAGACCACTTGTAGTATATAATCAATCATTATCTTATAACCAATAACCAATTGAAAGTCAAATTTCAACTGGTTTGATTACTAATTATCAGTTAATTAAGTTGATTTAATTGACTGAATACTGACCCTAATCTTGGTTGGAGCCCCTAAATTGCATTGTCTCATAGTGTTGCTGTAAATTTTGTATTAAACCAACCAATGACATATATATTGGTTTCAATCACATGATGTCAGGATTACTCCATATGTATTTATATTAAAAGTTAAAACTCTTCTATGTGGTAAGTATAGATGCCTCCTTGTATGTATGCTAACACATTTCTTGAAATTTGAGGGTGTGTTTGGTTTATGGGTTTACACACCAGGAATGAGAATCAAAATTTAAAATCATAGTTAGTGTTTGGTTGACAACTTTTTAAAACACAACTATGAGATTTGATTACACATTCAATTACAAATTACATTCCCTAATTGAAAACGGGTATCATTCCATCTTATTGGTAATTGGTAATATATTTTTAAGTTTGGATGAGTGCTTTTAGATTTTTGTTTTAATTTTTTTGTTTATATTGGTGCTTTGGATGCCATTATATTAGGATCAATTGTCTTGATTTTTTTAAAACTTTTATTTCCATTATAGGGTTATACATAACCAAACATCAATATTGGTAATCATTCAAATTCCACCCTATTATCAAACAAACAACACACTTTCACCAAAACTTATTACCATTACTAAGTATTTGATTCTCCTTTTCAAAAAAAAAGTATTTGATTCTCATTTCGATTTCAATTCCCATGTGCGAACCAAACACACCCTAATTCAATTTTGTTTGTTAATATTTAGAAAGAATTTAATTATTATCACTTATGGTTCTATTAGAGTATTTGTTTGAGGCCACTCTAAATTGTCTAAATTGTGGTTCATGACTAATAATTTTTTTTAGGTGACAAGATAAATCATCCTTGACTATTAATTTTGTTAATTGAAATGCATGATTTTAGATTTTTTTTTTAGAATATCAATTTTGGCCCATTAGGCATCATCATGTAAAACTCATTGGAAGATATCACACATGTGGAACATGTATTTATAAGTGAAATATTGGCTTGGCAACCTAGCTAGCCCTTGCTTCGAATTGAGGGCATTTCTTTGAGGAATTGGAAATAGGATTTTGGGAACTCGTTAACAAAGGGTTATGGGTTTTATTTATTTATGCATTTTTTAAACTTTAAGAAGGAGACGGTTGGACCGACAATATTATATTGATCTTGAAAATATAATATGTGTCACACGTATCATATCTTCTAGTGAGTTTTGTACATTGATTTGGCCAAAAGAACCAATATATTGATATAAATTTAAAAGTCATGCAGATGCACTTCAGTTGATAAAATTAATACTCAACGATCGTAATTGAGATTGACCTCATACCTATGAGTCCGAAAGTGATAGTATAGTTCCATTTAGAAAACAAAGTATATTTATACAAATAAGAGTAGAAGCATGCATGATGATGTAGTCTAGAGACTAATTGTAATATTTATTGATGACCTTTTAGTTGTTGTATATAGATGTTGCAATGTGAAAGAGTATGAGGTAAATGTAAAACAATTTGAAGTAGTCAATCATGACATGATATGTTACAATTATGCTTACTTCTCGGTAGGTCACCTATCTGTAAGTCAAGCACGCTTAATATAGTTTATTCATAATTGGATGAGAGTGATTTCGAGTGCATTATCTCAGTGATTTCGAGTAGAGGAGGGGGATGTAACAAGAGAAACAACACTGAATAGTTTGATTCCATATGATCATTTCAGGGTATTCATTCATCTGATTGGGGCACACTGTAAGCATATATAGTGAATTGACTAATGTGTTTTAACGTTGGTCTAACATTTACATTATGTTTACTGACAAAAACTCCATATGATTTACTGATGGTCATGCTCTTAGTATAATTTAATGTCTCTTCAAACCTGCCAAAAAACTCTGCTATATAATGTTGAAATTCAACAAACCTAGAACAATCTACAAAATCATATATAAAATGACTTGACTAAAATTAAATCGCCTCAAAAAGACTAAAGGAGTAATCAACGAAGGCAGACCGCTGACACAGAGAATTATTTCTCTTCCTCCTTATTGATTGGTTTAACCCCACACTACTCCATACAGGTCGGTCCAAACATTGTAGAGGTCCTGGACGAAATTAAAAAAAAGACCCTTATATGAAAAACTAAAATTTAAATGTAATAATACTAAAAAATAATAATATCAAATAACATGATATACTATTAGAAAATTTTCAACATTTTTTAAATACAAAAGTAATCATGACAAAAAAATGCTACGTGCTATGAGAAATCATCAACAATTGCATTAAGATTAATGTTTTCTAGCATATCCTTCTCAATACACAAAATCGTCATTAACATGGCATTAGTAATTTAAATTTTCTTTAGATTGTTTCAAATTTTCATTAAATGATTCTGATTTTTTGAAAAATTTATTTATAGCTCCTCTTTGTGATTCTATTAGCTACTTTACTTGTTTTTATTTTTATTTTTTTCACCATCACATAAATACTTTTTAGGTAACTTTATATAAAATAATTTTAAAAGCAGTATATAAGAAAAGAACAAAAGCACCTGAATATTTTTAAAAAGTTCTCATCAGTCTTCAGTTGTATCAGTAACACAAACAACTCCACAACTACCACTTTTTGTTCATTTCTTCTTTCACTTTCTATCCCTATAAATATAATGGATTAGACAGAACTCAGTAACTCAGGGTAATTATAATTCAAAAATTATATATATATATATGTATATATATACATATATATATTCTAAAATTACAGATATATATATAACACTAATTTTTTATTTTCTAATATAATTATAACACTAATTATAACCCTATAATAGATATATGTATACATATACATATATATGGATGGGCCGCTTCTATCATGGGCCATGGGCGGTCGCCCATCCCGCCCGTGCTCAGGACCGGGCCTGATTCCATATAATAATAATAATAATAATAATAATAGCCAAAGACCTTGTGGTTTAGTAGTACACGGTGTCCCGATTTACACTCCCACATGGATGATGGGAGTGGGTTAGAGCCTCAGAGGCAATTGTTGACTCTTTGTGCTTCTGTAGGTTGAGAAAGTAGTTATGAACAGATATATATTATCATATTATGACAAGGATTATTATTATTATTATTTTCCCAATCCTAACAGAAATAGGATAACAAATATGTGGAATAAATAAATAGGCTTCTAGATATGACCTAAATTGATGACATGTTTTACATAGGAAGGGATGACCCAACTCCAACAAAAATAACTTTTATATAATATTTTTTTTTTAAAAAAATACAGTTGGGCTAGAAATAGTGTTAAAAATTGTTTTGAGATAGGAAGGGATGATCCATTGGGCTAGAAAGTGTTAAAAATTGTTTTGAGATAGGAAGACGGATGATCCAAATGATGATTGATGAGTGCAGAATTGCGGAAAATCTGACTTAAAACTTAGCAGAGACAAAATGGTTGGTAACATGTCTCAAAAAAGGTGGATGAGTGAATATAACATGATTCTTGTTAACCAGAAGATTACGAGCTCGATTCTTGTAAACAACATCTTAAATGAATTTATTGTTCAAGGTTTTACTAATGTGTGTGATTTACCTCTAATATATGTATGATTCATAAACTAATATACATAACACGATTTAATTTATTCAATGCACCCCATCTCAGATTTCTCTTGTCACCCCAAAAATAAGTGGGAATGGAATTCCCTTCAACCAAACACCTTGTAAAAGATTGGTAACGTGAAAGATGAGATGTTGCATTCAGTATTTTTTTTTGAGTATTACTCATTCTGTTACAATGTAGTATCTGTTTATAAGTATTTGTTTTAGCTATCAATTTTAATTTCCTGTTTTGGATTCGTTGAGTTTACAATATTTCCTTTGCTAGTTTGCTATGAAAACAAAATATGAATGCTATGCCCAAAGAGGTAATTTTATTGGGTGGGTACGCAATTTTGTACCGGAGATACATGTTTACTAAATAAGTAAATATAATAATGTTATCTTAAGGGAGAACCCAATGTAACCAAGTTTGTTGGATTGTCAGCTTGGTAATCACAAAGTTTCAAATTTCACTCCTAGTAGAGCAGTCAATTGTATTGTTAATCCACGAGCTAAGCACCAATCCCCTCTTAATAAAATGTTAAAGATTATTCAGTTATACTTAATAATACTTATCACTTTTATATCAAACTAGTATGCCACCCGTGCGATGCACGGACTAAAATTTAAAAACATATATTTAATGTTGTATTATTGCAAAGAATTAAATTTGTTATATATATTTTACAATATAAGGAAGAATGAGGTTAATTAACAAATGTTATTGTTGTTTATTTAGTATTACAATGGCATTATGACCATAATCAATAAAATAACACACAATAATAAAGGTGGATAATGATATTTATATCACAATATTTAAACACATTATTGACTACAATTAAGATGATAATATTCCATTTAAACACATTATTGACTACAATTAAGATGATAATATTCCATTATATATTAAACTTACAAATAATTAAGATGATAATATTCCATTATATATTAAACTTACAAATTCTTAAAAATTTCCTTGTCCATTATATATTAAACTTACAAATTCTTAAAAATTTCCTTGTATACAACATTTGACGTTGAAGAACAATAATCTCCATTCTCATTAAGAATAACAACATTGAGACCAATGAGGTTGTTCACTCTCGATAGCACCACATAAAGTTGACCATGAACAAAAACACGTTTCTTTAAAAATAGTCCAACGGTAGATAGACTTTGGCCATGACTTTTATTTATCATCATTGCATAAGACAACATGAGTTGAATTGTCTCATTTCAAACTTAAAAGGCAATCGAGGATCAGAAGGTGTCATTGATAATCTTGGAATCAAAACTCAAGGACTCATATAGTAATGACCAAAACTCGACTTCCTGACATCACTTTATCTTCAACAATATGATTTCCCAATTTAGTAATGATCATTCTCATACCAATAATAATAATAATAATAATAATAATAATAATAAAGTGTAACCATAACCCTAAAAATAAAATAATAATAATACTAATACTAATAACAAAAGCTAAAAATAAAAAGTATAATATTAACAGCAACCGCAACAACAACAACAACAACGGTGGTAGATAGGGAGAAAGTATATCTCTTCAAACAGTAATGATTCAAGTAAATGACATGTATTTTATAGATTTTGCTTGAAATTGAATTTCCTCTCTATTAGGAATGCAAAAGTTTACTGATATTCAATCTCGGATTCTTCATATTTGTTAATTAGTTAATATTTTGTATGATCAACCTCTTCTCTGAACTAAATTCATGAATTAACAAAATCTAACATAGTCCTATTTTTTCCATCTAAATTCTATATATATATATTTTTAAAAGTTTATAAATTTTTTTCGACATATGCCTCACTTTGAAAGTAAAGTATATGTCCTAGTTTTTGTTAAATACACACTATTAAAGATTCACAAAAATTTGTAATACTGAAATACTACATTAGAACGAATTCATATCTGCCTTGTATTCTAATATATTCTTAACTGATAATTTCATCCCCAATCAAATTACTTATTAATAACTTCATAAGTTGTAATTACACAATTACATTTTCATAGATGATTAAGTTTGAAATCACAACATATACTAACATTGTGAGTAGAGATCATTATTTACAAATTGTTCTTTGACTTGTATTCTTTTTTTCCCAGTTTATAAGTTCATGCCAGGTTAATTTAGTTATTAATTAGAACTACATTTATTTATTGATTACTCTTTTTATTTAATGATTTACTAATAGACATTAGTAATTTAATAAGTTCTCCGTTTGAATACATAGCATTTATTAAACTATATTATAATTAGCCACATAGTGATAGTTTCACTCTATATTTAGCCACATAGTGATAGTTTCACTCTTTTTTTAAGAAGAAATAAAACTGGTGCTAGAACTGATTCTAATCCAACAATTGATACCAGATGCAAAGCAAGATTAAATAGGTAAATTTAATTTCATATAGCACAAAAGCTTTTGAAAATTAATTACAGTTATCACATTCTCAATTAATACTTAATTTTCTGATTGCAGATAAGGTTCTGAATTGAAGATGTGCATTCTCAATGATTGCAGATAAGGTTCTGAATTGAAGATGTGCATTCTCAAGTATAATCACAGGAAAAGGGTATGTATCCCTAAAACCACCTCATAGTACTGTTTAAATAGAAACATGAATAGATAAAAATCCTCATAGTACTGTTTAAATAGAAACATGAATAGATAAAAATTGGAAATAGAAATAGGGAAAGAAAAAGTAGCAAAAGACAATATTCATATATATTGACCATAAAGTCCCAAAACAGAATACATACTTTGTACATAGAACAAAGTCTAGTTATATTAGAGTAAGATAACATAGAATTAGAGCTAGCATCATATTTTTTCTAACTTGATCACTGAAATCTTAATTCTTTTAGGATCTCCAGACTGATTGAACTCATCCATTACTGACCTCTTTAGCGTGCTCCCAACACTTCCAGATAAACCACCTCATCAAACCCAACCATTTCAAAGTCAGCCATACCAATCCTATAAATAAGAAAACAATAATTGAATAATAGGCATATTGTTATTCAACTTTAAAAAAAAAAACAATATAAATCTGTAAGTATCTAAACCTCCTGGTTTTGATTTGTGATATGCACTTCAGGTTCCATATTCCCACAATATTTTGAAATAACATCTGCATCCTTACACACCCCTAACACCACAAATGCAGAGAGCAGAATGTTCATCTGCTCTTTATTTCTTCATTGAAATCCTAAACAATACAGGCTTTCCCACTAATAGATTGCAACTCAGGTGGAACCCAACCATGAGGTCTCTTTAAAAAAAATAGATTAGAAAAAAAAGTACATATAGTTTAGTCCGTACATATTTTGGTTTGAATATTGTCCTCAGATAAAATTGATGATAAGCATTTGCCAACAGTTTTTTATTTTTCCTGTCAAAAACCAGAAGACTTTAGCCATTAGAAGATCATTACAAAGGCAATAAGAGAGCTAACTGAATTTGGTGAACAATACCAAAACAAAGACTCAAAAAAAAAAAAAAAAGGCACAAAGGTAAACCTAATCCAATCTTTATAAATACTTCCGCCATTACATATTTGATATTCCATAAAGTATGCATACATAAGTGTTTTACAAAATAGGCTACATATAGGTACAGTTTAACTGCATTACATAAGATATACGCCTAAGATTACAAAATAGCTTACTTGGATAGCAGTAAGTACACAAACTTAGACACATTTTACACTTAAAACCAAAACAGCCACACATAAGTAGTACAAACCCAATCACCCAAGGATCTTTGCAGCACTCCAGAAATCAGATATCTACATTACTGTAAGGATTAATAATAGGTTAGCTGTAGAACATAAACTGTAGAACTTAGAATAAAAAAATTTAACTTGACCTCCTTTCTTGAATAAATATCTTGAATCGTAGTCACCTCAAACTTAGTACTTGTAGATCCACGCTCATTCTTTAACACAGAGAGCTTTGATTCTGATTGAATTCACCTGATAGGAGTGCACACAGATGGTAAGCTGCAAATCAAAGAATGTAGATTATAAGTTACAATCACTACAAAGAAAGAGGAAACAAATAGAAAATGGAACATAGAATTTACCTTTTAACAAAATCAGCAAATTCTGGACACTTGTGATTAAACAATAACCTAGTGGCATTAAAGGAACTTGAAATCTGAACTTCACCACCTAAACAAAATTTGAATTCATCAAAATTTAATATAAAACCTATCACTTTAATACCATTTTTTTTTAATGTAGTAATAAATTAATACTTTTAATGTAACTATAATACAAAAATCTAATGCTTTTAAATAAAACAATATTTATCACTTTTATACTTAGAACTAACTTATTACTATCCTTTTTTCCTTCTATTTCCCTCCCCCCTACGCATACAACATTTACCCTACTACTACTACTATTATTATTATTATTATTATTATTATTGTTGTTGTTGTTGTTGTTGTTGTTGTTATTGTTGTTATTGTTGTTGTTGTTGTTATTGTTATTATTATTATTATTATTATTATTATTATTATGATGATGATGATGATGATGATGATGATGATGATATATGAGGATTGTACTCAATGAGGTTTTGCATTTTTTTTGGGTAGTCAAAATAAGCTCTAATATGACTGAAATAATTGCAATTTATTTAGTAACTAGTATTTTATACGCGCGATGCGCGAAAACTTATGCCCAATATTAAAATATTAATAAATACAAATAATTAAAATGTATAATTCAAATTATATACACAAATAATATATGTATTTTATACACACATATATGATTTACCATTCATAGAAATTTAATTAAAATATAATCAACCATTAAATTAATTATATAATAATTTTAATAAATGACAATTAAAGAATAGGAAAAAGATATGATAGATATAGGTGTATGGTAATAATGATGGAGTTAAAAGTAACGGTGTTATAACCGTGTAAGGGTAGTTTTGTATAACAATAATGTAGTAAGGACAATTTTGTCTAATAACATTGAAGTGTACAACATTTAAAGTAAAATGTACACATTTATTAGCATCCAAAAAGATGGACATAAATCAAGGATATAACCTTGATTGAGACTTATTATGTTTTTAGATTTTAGATATGTATTTATTGACTTTTGATACATTTTACACATTTAGTATTAGTGTATTGAATATATTTTTTTATATTTTAAAGTTGAATTTAAAAAATAAAATCATAACATTAGATAAATGAAAAAGTGGAGATATGGAGAATGAAAATTGAAAAACAAAAAAAGAAAAAATAAAGAATTAATATGATGAAACGACCCCTAAGAGTATCTTCTATTGATTATGCCCTTTGAAGATATAACTCTTATAATTAGAAGTCTCTTAGGCGTGCGAACATCTTCAAATACATGTCAAGGGTTCAACTTTCGACTCTTTTACCTAGACATCTTATTCTTCAATTCCCATCATTGCCAAGAATTCCGTGTAAATTGAATCTTTTGTTCTATCATATCTTCCAATAAATTAACGTTACAATAAAAATTATTCGCCTGGTTCAAAGCCCATTCTTTTAACCTAAATCTTTTGGAAAATTCTTATAATTAATGTTACTCCGTACTATTTTTATGTATTTACTAATTTATTAACTTTGCAAAATTTGTTCCATTGAATTTTTGCCTTTACAAATTTTCTAAGGATAAAAATTTACACTTTAATTTTTGGGAATCAAATTTAGTAATGTATTAAGCTAGTGTCACCAAAATCTTTATAAATTTGGAAATTAAATCATATTACTCTTTATGTCACAAAACTAATTCGATAAAATTAAAATTTCCCTTAAAATATTCGTAATTCTAGACATTACTGACTAACATGGTAAAAATCTCTATCGAAACCCAAGTCACAAATTTGGAAATTTATATTCATTTAACTTTAACCATAAAAAAATTCCACAAAGTGAAAAGTCTAGGCTATAAATACAACCTTCGTTCTCCATTATCAATATACATGATCTCAGCATACTAGTGAGTAAATTCAACTTTCTTGAAAATGTCTGGTAGAAATACTTCTAGAGGAGTGGCAAGAGGTCGGCAAAGGGTTCCCCTTTCTAGAATAGGAAATGAGGTTCAACGTCTTGTAACATTTTCAAAACGGCGCACTGGTTTATTTAAAAAAGCCAGTGAGATGTCCACTTTATGTGGCCCCGAGATTGCGATGGTGGTATTCTCACCATCTGGCAAAGCTTTCTCCTTTAGCAACCCTGATATGAATAGAGTCCTTACCAAGTACTTTGGTGAAATCCCCAACAGAGAAGCCAACATACCTGAACATATTATCCGTGCTCACCAGGAGGCAAAAATGAGAGCGATGACCTCTCAAATCAACGTCCTTGAAGCTCAAATTGATGAAGAAAAGATGGTCGATCAAGCTCTGAGAGAGGCTGAAAAAGGTAGACCATCCATATCTGATCTTCAATTGCCTGAGCTACAATTGATGAAACAGAAAATGGAAACACTCCTTATTCAAGTAACTGAGAAATTAAATATGTTTTCCATATTGGAGGCACAATCTCAAGCCATGGAAACTCGCTTTGGAGCCAATGATGGCCCTGGACCAAGTGGTGTTTAAATTATTTTCATCTCTTACTTTGTTCTAGTACTTTTTACAATTTTAATATTTTATTTTGAATTAAGATATCATTTCCTCTCGGTCTCCTAGGGTACGTTTTGATAATGTTATTTAAGTTTGGGTTAAACTTGCGTTACTCGATGGTACGCATATTGTAAGGTTCACAAGCCTTGTTTTAATGATATTTGTGTCTTATATTATTACCTTGTATCAATTTTGTTGATTGTCAATTTTTTTTTTATTTTATTTCTTATGAGGTTGGATGCATGGCTCTGTCAATTAGGTAGGTTCATGTTACAATTCTTTGTCTAAATAATAAATTAATGGAATTACTACTGCAAAGTTAGTTGTGTTGGACCATCTGGAAGCATAGGAGCAATTTTATTTAATTTGGAACCAGAAACCTTGGCATGGTGGTGATGTTCTACGCTCAGCTACGTCTCTTTTTAATGAGTGGTTGGAATTGCAGTCTTCTTCTATTAGCGTTGTACAGCCTGTAGTACATGCTACTAATGCACACCATACAAATTCATGTTGATGCGGCAGTCTTCCCTGGTGATTATAAAAGCTATATCTCGGCAATTATATTGCACATAGGGGAAATGGGGACTTTCTAGCTGCTAAGAATGGTTGCCTAGATGATCTGCACCTTTCAGAAGCGATAGCAATTAAGGAGGCTCTCTCATGGACATATATGTCAAATTATAAAACCACAAATGGTTTGCTTGATGCTTGAAGCTTCCCCTACAAATTACTCCTACGCTGGTTGTGTCATTAGGCAGTACGTGTCAAATGATAAAACGAAACTTTGATAAGGTGGCCTTTCGTTATGTCAGTAGATTAGAGAATAAGCTGTTCATGCTTTACCTCATAGTCTGGTCCTCGTAGTTGGTTTCATTCTTACCCTACTTGTATTCAACATTTTATTTTTGGAGCTTAATATTAATGCTGCTTTTGTTTTCAAATAAAAAGAAAAAAAGAATGGAATTTTTATTAATCTATATCCGTTGACAATTTAGTTTCTTTCCATCCATCATACTGGATATCTTCAGAAACGTATTCAATTCATGTAAATAAAAATTTAACCATTGTCTACTAAGTAAAAAATATGTTGTTGAAATCAATGTTGTTAAAAGTCACGCTCAGTCTATCTTGAAAAACGTCTTGAAGATGTTTTATATTATTTTCTTATCATACTAATGGTTACCTATTAATCTCTTGAAGTAGTACAGTTAAAGAACTGTTTAAAATCGAAAAAGATAATGAGGATAACTTAAGACCAAAATTAAAGTCCATTATTTCATTGTTGTTGGAGCAGTACATTATCATAAGAAGTTCCATATATAATCACATCAGGCCTGATATTGTATTCGCGATCAAATTGCTAGCAACATTTAGCGCTTAATGAAATATTGGAATAGTACTTAACATATATCCCCTAGTATCTGAAATATTGGAATAGTACTTAACATATATCCCCTAGTATCTTAGAGATACAAAGATCTTGACTTTTACGTGAGAACCCAATAATATATGATCTTGATAGGCTACTTGGGCACTGGCTATCTTATTTGATATCCATGATGTCATTCCCAAACTGGTTGTGCTTTGTTTTACCTCCCACTGTCCTATATAAGGACAACACAATACAGCTTGTGATGCATAAATGATAAATGAGTATTTTATGAATTTGACAAAGTATATATAGCTTCAAATTAAAATTCAACACATATGAGCTATAGAAGAGTTACAAGATTATTATACGAGATATTCACTCTAGTACGACAATCTAGAAGATCAGATTTGTTCAAACAATTCGTTTCTATACTTACTTTTAGAAAGATATTTTTTCAGGAGGAGCCATTTACTTAAATCAGTTCTGAAGATTGGGTCTTGAAGATCAAGAGTTAGTACTATTATATTCTTTTTTTATATATGTAATTTATTAATTAAAGGTTTTTAAACGAGGCAGCTAGTGTAACAAACAAATACACATATATCATGTATTTTTCTTTATGACTTTTAGGTAGTCAAAGGCATGCCAACATTACCCGTTAGAATAGCGAGAATATAGGAAAAATGTAGTAAAAATATATGGAGAGAATATAGGTATTGTATTGGTCAGAATTGTTTGTCCTTTTCTCCGTGTATGGAGGGTCTATTGATACATATTTTGAGTCTAGAGCCCTACAGGGAGTAAGAATCCTGGACTACCTCATATTGGGAGTCCGTGTTACATTATAACTAATAAACTCTAATCTTGCTAATATTATAAGTGCTAAGTCTAATCCTTATCGAACTCTTTGGTAGCTCTGTGTTGGGTCTCCTTCTTGGGTTTTATTGATCTAGTTGATCTCTTGGGCCGGTCCATGTGGCTTAGGCCTAGTGTATTATACATCATCCAGTTTCCCACTTTCTTGAGATTTTGTGGATACGAAGTCCTTGAAAAGTATTCTTGCTCTTTTGGGCTGGTCCATGTGGCCCAGACCTAGTGTATTATCCATCAATTATTATTATTATTATCATTATTATCATCTTTGTTATAGAAATGTACAAAAGCTATATGAGGATTGTACTCATTGTGGTTTGCATATTTTTTTGTTGTTGTCAAACTAAGCTCTAATATGACTGAAATAATTGCAATTTATTTAGTAATATGTATTTATTGAGTTTTGATACATTTTACACATTTAGTATTATTGTATTGAATACATTTTTTTTAATCTTAAAGTTGAATTTGAAAAATGAAGTCAGAAAATTAGATAAATGAAAAACGGGTGATATGGAGAATGAAAATTTAAAAACAAAAAAAAAAAAGAAAAAATAAAGAATTAATATGATGAAACGAACCATAAGAGTAATTTTTATTGATTATGCCCTTCGAAGATATAACTCTTATAATTAGAAGTCTCTTAGGCGTGTAAACATCTTCAAATAGATGTTAAGGGTTCAACTTTCGACTCTTTTACCTAGACATCTTATTCTTCAATTCCCATCATTGCCAAGAGTTCCGTGTACATTGAATCTTTTGTTCTATCATATCTTCCAATCAATTAACGTTACAATCAAAATTATTCGCCTGGTTCAAAGCCCATTCTTTTAACCTAAATCTTTTGACAAATTCTTATAATTAATGTTACTCCGTACTATTTTTGTGTATTTACTAATTTATTAACTTTGCAAAATTTGTTCCATTATCAAGAACTTTTGCCTTTACAAATTTTCTAAATATAAAAATGTACACTTTAATTTTTGGGAATCAAATTTAATAATGTATTAAGCTAGTGTCACCAAAATCTTTGTAAATTCGGAAATTAAATCATATTACTCTTTATACCACAAAACAAATTCGATAAAATTAAAATTTTCCCTTAAAATATTCGTAATTCTAGATATTACTGACTAACATGGTAAAAATCTCTATCGAAACCCAAGTCACAAATTTAGAAATTGATTTTTATTTTACTTTAACCATAAAAGAATTCCACAAAGTGAAAAGTCTAGGCTATAAATACAACCTTCATTCTACATTATCGATATACATTGTCTCACCGTACTAGTGAGTAAATTCAATTTTCTTGAAAATGTCTGGTAGAAATACTTCTAGAGGAGTGACAAGAGGTCGGCAAAGGGTTCCCCTTGCTAGAATAGAAAATGAGGTTCAACGTCTTGTAACATTTTCAAAACGGCGCACTGGTTTATTTAAAAAAGCAAGTGAGATGTCCACTTTATGTGGCACCGAGATTGCGATGGTGGTATTCTCACCATCTGGCAAAGCTTTCTCCTTTAGCAACCCTGATATGAATAGAGTCCTTACCAAGTACTTTGGTGAAATCCCCAACAGAGAAGCCAACATACCTGAACATATTATCCGTGCTCACCAGGAGGCAAAAATGAGAGCGATGACCTCTCAAATCAACGTCCTTGAAGCTCAAATTGATGAAGAAAAGATGGTCGATCAAGCTCTGAGAGAGGCTGAAAAAGGTAGACCATCCATATCTGATCTTCAATTGCCTGAGCTACAATTGATGAAACAGAAAATGGAAACACTCCTTATTCAAGTAACTGAGAAATTAAATATGTTTTCCATAACGGAGGCACAATCTCAAGCCATGGAAACTCGCTTTGGAGCCAATGATGGCGCTGGACCAAGTGGTGTTTAAATTATTTTCTTCTCTTACTTTGTTCTAGTACTTTTTACAATTTTAATATTTATTTTGAATTAAGATATCATTTCCTCTAGGTCTCCTAGGGTACGTTTTGATAATGTTATTTAAGTTTGGGTTAAACTTGCGTTACTCGATGGTACGCATATTGTAAGGTTCACAAGCCTTGTTTTAATGATATTTGCCTCTTAAATTATTACCTTGTAGCAATTTTGTTGATTGTCAATTTTTTTATTTTATTTCTTATGAGGTTGGATGCATGGCTCTGTCAATTAGGTAGGTTCATGTTACAATTCTTTGTCTAAATAATAAATTAATGGAATTACTACTGCAAAGTTAGTTGTGTTGGACCATCTGGAAGCATAGGAGCAATTTTATTTAATTTGGAACCAGAAACCTTGGCATGGTGGTGATGTTCTACGCTCAGCTACGTCTCTTTTTAATGAGTGGTTGGAATTGCAGTCTTCTTCTATTAGCGTTGTACAGCCTGTAGTACATGCTACTAATGCACACCATACAAATTCATGTTGATGCGGCAGTCTTCCCTGGTGATGATAAAGGCTCAATTGCACATAAGGGAAATGGGGACTTTCTAGCTGCTAAGAATGGTTCTGTTCGTTGCCTAGATGATCCGCACCTTGCAGATGCGATAGCAATTAAGGAGGCTCTCTCATGGACATGTCAAATGATAAAACGACAAATGGTTTGCTTGATGCTTGAAGTTTCCCCTAAAAATTACTCCTACGCTGGTCGTGTCATTAAGCAGTACGTGTCAAATGATAAAAAGACACTTTGATAAGGTGTATTTTGGTTTTGTTAATAGAACAGAGAATAAGGTAGTTCATGCTTTGGCAGTGAGTTCACAGTCTGGTCCTGGTAGTTGGTTTCATTCTTATAATAGTGCATCTCAAATTTTTAGTCAATATTTCTCTCTTAGCCAATAGCAATAGTTGTAGCATTAAGACATGTAATTCATGATGCTTCAACCCAAACAACTTTAATTTAGATCTTGTACGTTCACAAGCTTTTTGATATTTGATAAATACCATGGGGTACCTTAATTCAGAGTAAAAACTAACAAAATTTTATTCTCTCCATTTTTTTATAACGTATGTTAAGCTATGGCCAAATATGTTTTCTTATCCCTAGTGCGTAGAGCTAATGAAGCTCAAAATATCGACAAAATTTAATCTAGCTTTGACTCTAAATTTGGTCTTACCTTTTATGTTTAGAAGAGTTTAACAAGATCACCACTCACAATCTTTTCTACACGCATCACATCAATATTGTGCTGCACTTCTAGTATCTTCTATTATCACTACAAGAAATATGCACAAAGACAACGGTTTTTAACCATTGTCTACTAGATAAAAAATATGTTGTTGAAACCTTTGTTGTTAAAAGTCACACTCAATCTATCTTCAAATACGTCTTGAAGATGTTTTATATGGATAAGTATTATTTTCTTATCATACTAATGGTTGCCTATTATTCTCTTGAAGTACGTAGTTAAAGAACTGTTTAAAACGGAGAAGATAATGAGGATAACTTAAGACCAAAAGTCCATTATTTCATTGTTGTTGGAGCACTACATTATGATAAGAAGTTCCGTAATCACATCAGGCCTGATATTGTATTCGCGATCAAATTGCTAGCAACATTTAGCGCTCCTCCTATAATGAAATATTGGAATAGTACTTAACATATCCCCTAGTATCTTAGAGATACAAATATCTTGACTTAATTTTATGTGAGAACCCAATATATAATTTTGATAGGACACTTGGGCACTCGCTATCTTATTTGATCTTCATGATGTCATTCCGAACTGGTTGTGCATCCTATATAAGGACAATAGAATAAAGCTTGTGTTGCACAAATGATTAATTAATGAGTATTTTATGAATATTTGACAAAGTATATATAGCATGAAATTAAAATTCAACCCATATTAGCTCTAGAAGAGTTGCAAGATTATTCTACGAGATATTCACTCTAGTGTCAATCTAGAATATCAGATTTGTTCAGAAAATCCCATTCTACACTTATTTTAAGAAAAATATTTTTATGTGTGGGATTTGAAGGTTGTTACTTTCAGGAGGAGTGTCATTTACTTAAATCAATCCAGAAGATTAAGTCTTGAAGACCAAGAGTTGTACTATTTTTCTTTTGATTGAGATTTTTTATATATAATTTATTAATTAAATGTTTTTAAACGAGGCAGCTAGTGTGACAAACGAATACACATATATCATGTATTCTTTTGCTCATTGGGTTTTTCTAGTGAGGTTTTTAAGAGTATGATATAGTAATGTCCAAGGAGGAATGTTGTAAATAATTATATGTGGACATTACTAGAGGTATTTTACTACTATAATACTTCTTCATCTTTATTAGTTGTGTAGTCATATTAGAACTTTTGTATATCCTGTATATATTAACTGAAAGATGACTAATAAGAGAATCTATTATTCTTTCCATATTCTCTGCCTCCCTCTCAACCTTATTACTTTACTGCAATTGTAACCATACACTGTTCACATAAGGATACATCCCGTTTCACAACATATTACTATTACTATCCTTTTTTCCTTCTATTTCCCTGCACCTACGCATACAACATTTTCCCTATAATAATAATAATAATAATAATAATAATAATAATAATAATATATTATTATTATTATTATTATTATTATTATTATTGTTATTATTGTTGTTATTGTTGTTATTGTTGTTATTATCATTATCATTATCATTATCATTATCATCATCTTTGTTGTAGAAATGTACAAAAGCTATATGAGGATTGTACTCAAAAGAGGTTTTACATATTTTTTTTTTGTAACCAAACTAAGCTCTCATATGACTGAAATAATTGCAATTTATTTAGTAATATGTTTTTATTGACTTTTGTTACATTTTACAAATTTAGTATTAGTGTATTGAATTTATTTTTTATCTTAATGTTGAATTTGAAAAATGAAATCAGAAAATTAGATAAATGAAAAACTGGAGATATGGAGAATGAAAATTGAAAAAAAAAAAAACAAAGAATTAATGTGATGAAAGGACCCCAAAGAGTATCTTCTATTGATTATGCCCTTCGAAGATATAACTCTTATAATTAGAAGTCTCTTAGGCGTGTGAACATCTTCAAATAGATGTCAAGGGTTCAAGTTTCGACTCATTTACCAAGACATCTCATTCTTCAATACCCATCATTGCCAAAGAGTTCCATAAAAATTGAATCTTTTGTTCTATCATATCGTCCAATCAATTAACGTTACAATCAAAATTATTCGTCTGGTTCAAAGCCCATTCTTTTAACCTAAATCTTTTGGCAAATTCTTATAATTAATGTTACTCCGTACTATTTTTGTGTATTTACTAATTTATTAACTTTGCAAAATTTGTTCCATTGAATTTTTGCCTTTACAAATTTTCTAAGGATAAAAATTTACACTTTAATTTTTGGGAATCAAATTTAGTAATGTATTAAGCTAGTGTCACCAAAATCTTTGTAAATTTTGAAATTAAATCATATTACTCTTTATGTCACAAAACAAATTCGATAAAATTAAAATTTCCCTTAAAATATTCGTAATTCTAGACATTACTGACTAACATGGTAAAAATCTCTATCCAGACCCAAGTAATAAATTTGGAAATTTATATTTATTTAACTTTAACCATAAAAAAATTCCACAAAGTGAAAAGTCTAGGCTATAAATACAACCTTCGTTCTCCATTATCAATATACATTGTCTCAGCATACTAGTGAGTAAATTCAAATTTCTTGAAAATGTCTAGTAGAAATACTTCTAGAGGAGTGGCAAGAGGTCGGCAAAGGGTTCCCCTTTCTAGAATAGGAAATGAGGTTCAACGTCTTGTAACATTTTCAAAACGGCGCACTGGTTTATTTAAAAAAGCAAGTGAGATGTCCACTTTATGTGGCACCGAGATTGCGATGGTGGTATTCTCACCATCTGGAAAAGCTTTCTCCTTTAGCAACCCTGATATGAATAGAGTCCTTACCAAGTACTTTGGTGAAATCCCCAACAGAGAAGCCAACATACCTGAACATATTATCCGTGCTCACCAGGAGGCAAAAATGAGAGCGATGACCTCTCAAATCAACGTCCTTGAAGCTCAAATTGATGAAGAAAAGATGGTCGATCAAGCTCTGAGAGAGGCTGAAAATGGTAGACCATCCATATCTGATCTTCAATTGCCTGAGCTACAATTGATGAAACAGAAAACGAAAACACTCATTATTCAAGTAACTGAGAAATTAAATATGTTTTCCATAATGGAGGCACAATCTCAAGCCATGGAGACTCGCTTTGGAGCCAATGATGGCGCTGGACCAAGTGGTGTTTAAATTATTTTCTTCTCTTACTTTGTTCTAGTACTTTTTACAATTTTAATATTTTATTTTGAATTAAGATATCATTTCCTCTAGGTCTCCTAGGGTACGTTTTGATAATGTTATTTAAGTTTGGGTTAAACTTGCATTACTCAACGGTACGCATATTGTAAGGTTCACAAGCTTTGTTTTAATGATATTTGCGTCTTATATTATTACCTTGTAGCAATTTTAATTTGTTGATTGTAAATTTTTTTTATTTTATTTCTTATGAGGTTGGATGCATGGCTCTGTCAATTAGGTAGGTGCATGTTACAATTCTTTGTCTAAATAATAAATTAATGGAATTACTACTGCAAAGTTAGTTGTGTTGGACCATCTGGAAGCATAGGAGCAATTTTATTTAATTTGGAACCAGAAACCTTGGCATGGTGGTGATGTTCTACGCTCAGCTACGTCTCTTTTTAATGAGTGGTTGGAATTGCAGTCTTCTTCTATTAGCGTTGTACAGCCTGTAGTACATGCTCACTTCTCGAACGTAACACACCATACAAATTCATGTTGATGCGGCAGTCTTCCCTGGTGATTATAAAAGCTATATCTCGGCAATTATATTGCACATAGGGGAAATGGGGACTTTCTAGCTGCTAAGGATGGTTGCCTAGATGATCTGCACCTTGCAGAAGCGATAGCAATTAAGGATGGTTCTATTCGCGTCTTATTACCTTTGTAGCAATTTTGTTGATTGTTAATTTTGTTAATTATTAGTCAAATCGGTTTTTTATTGGTTAATTTTATTAATCTGTATCAGTTTCTGGACATAAGGTAGTTTACTACTTCAGGCCATCTGGAATAGAGTCAGTGCGCAAAACAGTGGGCTGGTTTCTCTCTAACCGAATCTGATTTTTGATATATTATTTCTGCTGACTTTTGAATGAATCCAGCAGCGTTATTTGAGGGGATTTAAGCTGCATTATTTCAGATTAATTCAGTTGGTGATTTCTACTATATAAACAATGCAAAAGCTTGGATTTTTGTTGAATTAATTTGCGAAATCCGATCCAGCAGTTCGGCTAAAGCTCTCAAAATTTCCCTATTATTATTTCCAGTGATTTATCAGTTTTATATGAGTGTTTGAGGATGCTGTGTTATTGGTAATTGATATTGGCATGCACATGGTCAACTACGAAGATGATGCAGGCTATTGTTGGAGTATTTTTTTAAAGTATAGTGTGCATGATTTTTGTGTTGCTCCTTATAACCCCTTTTTGATCCTCTAGTGGATTGGACTAACATGAGTTGTCCCGCAGACGTAGGAATTTAGCTTCGAACTGCGTAAACACTTCTTTCGATGTCTGGTTCCTTTTTTCTTTACTTGTTATTTATTTATTAATTTATTTATTTGTATCTGATCCAGTAACCAATCCAGATAAATAATCTTGATAAAATTAGTAGGAACTTAGGCTGAGAGAAATTTTATAATAAAAATATCCTAGATAAAAAATTAAAACCAAAACTCAAAAAAAAAAAAAAAACCCTCCTCCTGTGCAACTAAGTTCCACAATTTATACTTCTCAAGTGCACGTTTGATTCACGTTTGATTCACGGAATGAATTTTGAAAGAATAAAAATATTAATCCATAGTGAATGGAATTGGTAAGGAATATTAAAAACCTATTCCATTTCTATTCCTTTAAGTAACCAAACACTTGAATACAATTCCTAAAGTATAATACCCTTATACAAAATATAATAATAATAATAATAATAATAATAATGACGATGATTATGATTATGATATGTGTACATACACACACACACACATAAAAGCATGTGTGTAAAGAATATTTTTGGTATTGTAATACAAAAGCTATTCATGAGAGCATGTGAATAGCTAATACCAAGGCTCCCATAGGAATGATTATTCCCCGCAAAGGGAATAACTCATTCCTAGGAATGCTATTCCCAAGAAAAAATTATTATGCATGTGTAATAATAATAATAATAATAATAATAATAATAATAATAATAAGTCTCAATCCAAGTTATATTTTTGATTTATGTGCATTTTTTATATGCTAATAAATGTATACATTTTACTTTAAATGTTGTACACTTCACTTTTATCGGATAAAATTGTCGCTACTATATTTTGTTAAACAAAACTACCCTTACACCGTTATAATTCCGTTCCTATTTAATTCTAACAATGATCACTCCATCATTATTACCATACACTTATACTAAGGGAGGTGAAAAGTATGATTTCTCAACGTGTGTGATGGATGTGAGTGAAGTGGTGAATGAAGGGATGTCGTCCTCTAGGAAGGCGTAAGGGAATCGGCAAGCAAGTGGACTAAGCACAAGGGCTACAAGTGTTTGAAAGCTAGTTCTAAGCAATTGTGTGTGTGAATCATGCTAAGAACAAAACAACTAATGCAAAAGAGTGTGAAACAATCAAAGGGAAGGGGGATTCGAATCAACTTATTGATACGATCCCACATCGGCTCCACAAGAGATTGTGGAGTGGTACTTAAGTTGGGGCCAAACCTCCACTCATGAGCTAGCTTTTGTGGTGGAGTTAGGGTATTGGCTTGAGTGCCGTACCATTGGTGCTCTCGTTGAGAGGCCGGAGTGTGGTGGGAAAGGGCTACCTGGAAGAGGGCTACCCGGTGCTTGATAAGGTTCAAAGGGAACCGAGAAGAGTCCAGAGTGAAAGCTATCCAGAGTGAAGCCATCCACTCTTCCGGTGCCGGCCTAGCGGAGGGGGCGACCTAGAAAAGGGCTACCTGGTGCTTGATAAGGTCCAGAGTGAAGCCATCCAAAGGGGAAAAGGGCTACCTGGTGCCGAAGGCATTATTCGGCCTAGCACTAGTCCGTTCTCATCTCCGGTTTTGTTGGTTAAGAAGCGAGATGGTTCATTCCGATTTTGTGTGGATTACCGTGCATTGAACAAAGTGCTGTACGCGACCATTTTCCTATACCTACTATTGATGAACTATTTGACGAATTGGGGATGGCACGTTTTTTCACAAAACTTGACCTGAGGTCCGGGTATCACCAAATTCGAATGAGTGACCATGATGTGTACAAAACAGCTTTTCGAACTCACGAAGGCCATTATGAGTTCCTTGTGATGCCGTTTGGGTTGACGAATGCGCCATCCACATTCCAAGCGACCATGAATCGCTTATTTCATTCATACTTGAGGCGGTTTGTTGTGGTGTTCTTCGACGATATCTTGATTTATAGCCCATCATTGGAACTCCATATTCAACACATTAAACTGGTGCTAGAAACACTAGCAGCTGAGAAGTTTTTTATCAAACTTACCAAGTGTTCATTTTGCAGGAGCTCTGTTGATTATCTTGGCCACATTATCACTAGTGGTGAAATACATGCTGACCCCGAGAAAATTTCAACAATGGTTGAGTGGCCTCAACCACAATCTGTGAAGCAGCTCCGAGGTTTCTTGGGTTTAACTGGATATTATAGACGCTTTGTTCCACAATATGCTTCTATTGCTGCCCCTTTAACTGATCTTCTCAAGAAAGATGCCTTTCACTGGACTCCGAAAGCCTCTCAAGCTTTTGTTGCACTGAAAACAGCAATGACTAATGCCCCGGTTTTGTTTTTACCTGATTTTTCAAAGGTTTTTGTTGTAGAGACAGATGCATCCTCAAGTGGTGTTGGAGCTGTCTTAATCCAAGATGAACATCCCCTAGCTTTTTTCAGCAAGAAGTTGGGACCTCGTCTTCAGCAAGCATCAACCTATGTTCGTGAGCTGTATGCCATTGTTGAAGCAGTTGCAAAGTGGCGTCAATATCTTTTAGGACGCAGGTTTATAATAAGGACAGACCATAGCAGTCTTCGAGAACTTATGCAACAAGTTATCCAGACCCCAGTGCATTATCACGCCGGGATGATAGCGAGAAAGATCAACCAACTGTCCATTCTCTATTTTTTAGTGTGAGCCAGCCGCAACCCACACTTTTGGAGGATATTAAGCGTGAAAACTCCAACTTAAAAGATTTAGTTGACATACACAATAAGTTGGCGAAGGGTGAATTGCTGCCAAACATATCTGCCAAGGATGGTATAATTTTCTATAAAAACCGTATTTACATTAGCTCTTACTCACCCTTGAAGCAGACTTTACTTCATGAATTCCACAACACACCCATGGCGGGGCATGCTGGTATTAAGCGGACACTAGCTCGATTATGCTCAAATTTTTTTTGGACTAAAATGCGCAAGGATGTGGAAACCTTTGTGAATTCTTGCTCAACCTGTCAAACTACGAAGTACTCAACGCAACCCCCGGCAGGTACTCTTCAACCGTTGCCGATCCCATCCCAAGTGTGGGAGCATATTGCTATGGACTTCATTACTGGTCTTCCTTCCTCGCACGGTTTCACTGTAATCATGGTTGTGGTTGACAGGTTTACTAAATACACTCACCTAGGCAGTCTACCACCTTCATTTGATGCTCTAACGGCAGCTTCTCTATTCATTGATATTGTTGTCAAATTGCATGGTTTTCCTGCTTCAATTGTGTCAGACCGTGATAAGATTTTTTTAAGCAACTTCTGGAAGGAGCTTTTTCGTTTGAGTGGCACGATGCTTAAAAGAAGTACATCTTATCATCCTCAAACGGATGGACAATCTGAGGTCACAAACAGAGGTGTGGAGCAATATCTTCGTGCTTTCACCCATGCCAAGCCTTCTCGTTGGAGACTCTATCTATGTTGGGCAGAATATTCTCTAAACACTGCAGTACATGAGGGGTTGAAGATGTCCCCGTTTCAGGCATTATATGGCAGGGTTCCTCCTCATATTCCCTTGTATATTGCAGGTTCCTCACAGGTGCATTTGGTGGATGAATTACTTAGCGAACGGAGGGTACTGCTGACTTTTTACGCAATAACTTGAGAGAGGCACAACAGCGCATGGTCCAGATTGCTAACAAAAAGCGGCGTGATGTGGAGTTTAAGGTGGGTGAGAAAGTTTTGTTGCGCCTTCAACCGTATCGGCAGCATTCGGTGGCTCACCGATCCAATCACAAACTCAGTCGCCGCTATTATGGTCCTTATGAGATACTGGAACGCATCGGGAAAGTTGCTTATAAATTACAGCTGCCAGATCAAGCGAAGATACACCTTGTCTTTCATATTTCTCTACTTAAACCCTTTAAAGGTATGGACAATAAATTCATTGCTGCTTTACCAAAGGAATTTGAGGGAGGGAAACCAGTCTCCACACCAGTAGCTGTGTTGGACTCAAGACAGGTGCTTCGCAATGGCATCATGGAAAACCAAGTGTTGGTTCAATGGAGCGATGGTGGTCGTGATGATGCTACTTGGGAGCCTGCGCATGTACTCACATCCAAAGGGGAAAAAGGGCTACCTGGTGCCGAGAAGAATCCGGAGTGTGAGCCGTCTAGAGTAAGCCGCCGCGGACGTCGGCTTCTCAAGGGGTGAGCAATGATACGATCCCACATCGGCTCCACAAGAGATTGTGGAGTGGTACTTAAGTTGGGGCCAAACCTCCACTCATGAGCTAGCTTTTGTGGTGGAGTTAGGGTCTTGGCTTGAGTGCCGTATCACTTATCAAGCATGCTCACCCTCGATTTCCTATGGTCCTAGGATTTGGCAACGGTCATTGGACACGAATGAGACAAGATCACAAGTGCCAAGGCCACTCTCGTGGACAATAGCCTCTCTCCCATGCCTTAGCCTTATTCTCATAAGAGCTAGGCTAGAAGAGGCAATTCATCAAACACTTGATGTGCCTCTTGCATGCCTTCCACTCTCCCTTTTCTCAAAGGTGAGAGGGAAATGTGAATGGTGAGGTTAGCACACTCCCTACTCTTGTAGGTGAGTGTTCTTATCCTAATCCTCTAGGGCAACCGGATCCTAGTTGGCATAGAGTCCAAACAATCATCCCAATCCACAATCAAACATCTAACAAGCATTGTCCAATCCTAGGTTTAAGAACTCTAGAACTCAAGGGAGATTATGCAAGATTAATTGATTCAAATCTTCAAAAAGATCTAGCTACTCATATCTAGAATTGAAATCAAAAAGCAATTGAACTAATCAAAGCAATCAAATCAACAATTAAGAATTGAAATGCAAGAATAGGAATTGAAACTTTACTTGAATTTCAAGTAGAATTCTTGAGTAAACTTGATAAATACAAACTTGAAGTGTGAATTCCTCTCTGAATTTCAAGTAGAATTCTTGAGTAAACTTGATCAATACAAACTTGAAGTGTGAATTCCTCTCTAAATCTAGCTATGTAACATGAATTTGGATTGCAATTGAGCTATGGAATGGAGAGAATTGAGAGCTAAAACTGAGCTATGGAATGGAGAGAATTGAGAGCTAAAACCTAGAGAGAGAAATATTCTAAAGTGGAGTGATGATCTATGATTGGAAGTGTTGAATCTCCCTGAAAATTGGTTCCCTCATCCTTTTAAACAAGTGAATAACCGCCAAAATCCCGCGATGGACGCGCGTCCACTGGCGTGTCCAAGGCCTCCTGCTGTTCTGTCTTCAAAACTTCAGAGAGTACATTTTTGGACGCCACCTTAGACTCGCGTCCAGAGGTGCGTCCAAGGTAGGCTGCTGTTCTATTGTGCAAACTTCAGAGAGGGTGTTTTTGGACGCAAGCCTGGACGCGCGTCCATGCCGCGTCCAAGACAAGCGTCTGCTCTGCTGTGGAAACTTCAGAGAGGGATATTTTGGACGCCGGCCTGGACGCGCGTCCATGGGTGCGTCCAAGACCGGCCTTTGTTCTGTTTTCAAATCTTCAGAGGGTGGATTTTTGGACACCGGCCTGGACGCGTGTCCAACCCGCGTCCAAGGCCTATTTCGTCCTCCAACTTTGGCTTGTGAATTCTTCTCCAAAATATTGCCATTTCCTGTCTTTAAACACTCCTTTTTACCTACAAAACGATTGGTAAAGTGTGGAACGGGGTCCGATGACAACATAGAGCATTTAAATGCAATTTAGGACCAAATTAATCATAAAAGCAATGAATTGTGCACTAGATGATCCAAGAATGACCTTATAAAGATGGCATCTTTTGCACTTATCAGGAGAGAATAGCTCATTCCTAGGAATAATGCTAATCTCAAGAAAAAAAATGTTAAAACAAACAATGTAATAAGTCTATTTCTAAGAATATTATTTTATTCCTGACATATTCCATGAACCAAACATGCTATAAGATTATCTTCTATTGATTAATGCCCTTCGAAGATATAACTCTTATAATTAGAAGTCTTTTATGTGTGTGAACATCTTCAAACATATGTCAAGAGTTTGACTTTCGACTCTTTTGCCTAGACATCTTATTCTTCCCATCGTTGCCAAGTGTTCCATATAAATTGAATCTTTTGTTCTGTCATATCTTCTAAGCAATCAATGTAACAATCAAACTTATTCGACTGGTTCAAAGCCCATTCTTTTAACCTAAATCTTTTGACAAACTACATTTGTCGGTATGACATTTCTTCTATTTTTGTGTATTTACGCATTTATTAACTTTGCAAAATTTGTTCCATTATCAAGAACTTTTGCCTTTACAAATTTTCTAAAATAAAAATTTACACTTTAATTTTTGGGAATCAAATTTAGTAATGTATTAAGCTAGTTTCAGCAAAATCTTTGTAAATTTGGAAATTAAATCATATTACTCTTTATGCCACAAAACAAATTCGATAAAATAAAAAATTTCTCTTAAAATATTCGTAATTCTAGATATTACTCGTAATTCTAGATATTACTTACTAACATTGTAAAAATCTCTATCCAAGCCCAAGTCATAAATTTAGAAATTGATTTATATTTATTTTTAACCATATAAAAATTCCGCTGAGTGAAAAGTCTTGGCTATAAATACGACATTCATTCTACATTATCAATTTACATTGTCTCATCGTACTAATGAGTAAATTCAATTTTCTTGAAAATGTCTCGTAGAAATACTTCTAGAGGAGTGACAAGAGGTCAGCACAGGGTTCCCCTTGCTAGAATAGAAAATGAGGTTCATGGTCTTGTAACATTTTCAAAACGGCGCACTATTTTATTTAAAAAAGCCAGTGAGATGTCCACTTTATGTGGCACCGAAATTGCGATGGTGGTATTCTCACCATCTGGCAAACCTTTTACCTTTAGCAACGCTGATATGAATACCGTCCTTACCAAGTACTTTGGTGAAATCCCCACAACAGAAGCCAACATCGCTGAACCTATTATCCGTGCTCACCAGGAGGCAAAAATGAGAGCGATGACCTCTCAAATCAACATCCTTGAAGCTCAAATCGATGAAGAAATGTTGGTCAATCGAGCTCTGAGAGAGGCTAAAAAAGGTAGACCATCCAATTCAGATCTTCAATTGCCTGAGCTACAACCCATGAAACACCGCATGGAAACACTCCGTGATCAAGTAATGGAGAAATTAAATATGTTTTCCATAATGAAGGCACAATCTCAAGCCATGGAAACTCGCTTTGGAGCCAATGATGGCGCTGGACCAAGTGGTGTTTAAATTATTTTCAACTCTTACTTAGTTGTAGTAATTTTTATAATTTTAATATTTTATTTTGAATTAAGATATCATTTCCTATAGTTTTCCTAGGGTTTTGATAATGTTATTAATTTTTATTTAATTTTGTGTTAAACTTGCGTTACTCGACGGTACGCATATTGCAAGATTCACAAGCCTTGTTTTAATTATATTCGCATCTTATTACCTTGTTTTAATTATAGGTTTGATCCATGACTTTGTCAATTAGGTGCATGTTACAATTCTTTGTCTAAATAATAAATTAATGAAATTACTAATGCCGGTCACTTCTCGAACACACCATACAAATTCATGTTGATGCCGCAGTCAGGGCCGTTCGAATAAAAATTCGGGCCCTGTTCAATATCTTAAATTGGACACTTTTGTTCAAGTGATTTTTATATTTAATAGTTTTTCTAAAAGTTGTGCCAAAAATTCAAAATATAAATATTGTATAAAAAAATACATCTAAATTTCATTTAAAAAGTGACATGCGTAGTATACATTTAGATGCAAAATCATCCACTAAACTTTTGATATCAACTCCTCCCAAAATCTCATTTTCAATAGAGAGATTAAAGCTAATCTATTGAGTCTCTCTTGCAACATACTTGATCGTAAGTAAGATTTCAACAATTTCAACTTTAAAAAACTCCTTTCTGCAAAGGCAACCGTATTTGGGATAGTCAATAATATTCGATATGCAATAATATTCTTTGGTTTAACTGCAGTAGTAAGCATAAGTATCAATTCGTTTTGAATCCTATGACCAAGATAATGATGATGAATATCATGATTTCTAGCACGTAAAACATGTTCTTGAATGATTGGATCAAACTCAGCCAACATTTCAATTAGACCCGAAAAATTTCCATTGTTATTCTCATACAATTTCTCACTTGTTCCATGAAATGCCAAGTTATATTTAGAAAGATACTTCGCAGCTGCAATAATCCTAAATAGTACTTTCCTCCAATATTCTTTTTCTTCCAAAAGTACAGTTGTTCTTGAGCCGATTTATCAATTGTCTCATGTTTTTGTAATCTAAGACGCAACTCCATCCAAGTTGTCATATTAGTCATATGATCTTCACTCGTTTCATGCTCTTTAAGTCTAACACCAAGATGTGTCCAGTACCTAAAACCTTCATTGACCAAAACACCTTTTCTATACTTTTTTAAAAATCTTGCAACAGAAACAAAACACCTTGTCAAGTTCTTTTGAATATGCAAGCCAATCTCGATCACATTTCTCTCCACTTGGCAAATGTTTTGTGTAAAATGCTGACAAAAATCTTCTAGAGAATTTATCTTTAGGACCTTTATTTATTGATAAATCTCTTTTAGGATCATCTTTCATAAGAATATCTATTAATTTAGAATCAAGGGTATCCCAATTTCTTGGATCATATATGTCAAATAAAAGCGAATCATTTGGTTTATCATTGTGACCAGCATCATCTAAACAACTATCAACATTCTTATTATTTTCAATGTCACAATGATACCTATCATCGTTGTGCACACTATCATTTAAATTTTTTCCAATCTCACAATCATCTGATCTTCGAAATGAAGATTAGCATCTAACAATTTTTCCTGGGTATTATCTTTTTGCACATCTATTTGAGTTTCTTTTATAATGAATTTTTCAAGAGTTCCCTTTTAAGATTAAGTTAGTTGCTCAATTATTATTTTATTCTTACGCTTCTCAAACCCAAATGAATATTTTCTAGAAGACATAATTATAAAATCCTAAGAAAAAAAAAGAATTTATTTAGAAACTCCATGAATAAATAATTAATTAAGAAACAAATTATTGAATATTATATCATGATCTTAGGCTTAAGTTTAGGAATTTATTTCTGAACCTTTCTATAGTTAGTATTTGATGGTTTTATGGAACCCGAGTCCATAATAAATCAAGTATAAATGTAAGAAATGGGGGTAGAAAATAATATTAATATTAATATTGCTTGGATACTAGGTCCAAAAGAGTACACAAAGCCCCAAGATAATCGCAAATAATATCGTGGACCGTGGTCCACAATGCATTGTGGACCGCGCATCAAAACGACATCGTTTTGATTAATGAAAACAGATGGATGAATTCGCGCCACTCACTTTCAGTTCATATACACTGCAGTTACATTTCAACACAACTTCAGTTACATTTCAACACAACTGCAGTTACATTTTGATATAACTACAGTTCATTCGATAATATAAAAACACAAATGTGAAACTGTTATTCAGTATCAGTTCATATGCACTGCAGTTACATTTCAACACAACTACAGTTACATTTCGATATAACTACAGTTTCATTCGATAATATAAAACACAAATGTGAAATGTTATTCAGTATTAGTTCATATACACTGCAGTTACATTTCAAAACAACTACAGTTACATTTCGATATAACTATAGTTTCATTCGATAATATCAAAACAAATGTAAGACAGTATCTTTTGAGATGAACTGTAGTGTCAATTACGGGCTCCGTCTCCCACTTACTGAAATGACGTCGTTTTGACACCACGGTCCACAATGCATTGTGGACCGTGGTCCACGATATAAAAACTGCAAGATAACAACCTAAGAAATAAATACAATAAATAATAAAGTCCAAATAATGAGCAAGGACTAGTAATGGACTTGCTAAGAATCAAACCCATCGTTACCGTACCTATATGACTATATCATCTTTTTTAAAAAATATTTAAAAATATATTCACCCCTCCCCCTCTTCACGTTTATCCTCTTCTAAATCGGGATCATCATAACTAAGTCAACTAATTTAGACTCCACACATGGCTTATGAATAGTAAATTGACAATGGATATAATAATGAATAACTTAATCTCATGGCAAAGCAATTAGAAGCATAAATTAAATAGTCATTGATCATGAGTACTCATTGGAGTTATTAATTCCATATATAATTGAAATAAAGTCATGTTCCCTTATTATATGATTTATATCGATCACAAAATTAAATTAATACAATTAAGCACCATATTAGTTTGTCAAAACACTCATACTAACATATTCAAGAATTAAAAATAATACTAATCAAGTGCCTAACAATTATATATCTCTCTTTTTAATGTATATATAGTACCGCACAGATATATGTCACCCAATATCATAAAAAATCTATTAGTATATTTTGAGAACATTATTACACATGGAATCGAAACTATTCCAAGACTACACGTTGGTGTAGTCTGTGCATGGACTGACGAAACATAATTTTCCAAAGACACTCAATAATAAAAGCCCAAAACAACACAACCTAACCAACCCATGCACCCTTTGTACACTAAACTGAGCTGGCCATGCAAACATATATATATATATATGTTTATTAACTTACAAACCTGCCTAGCACTTCTCCTCACCTTTCAGATTTCCCATACTCTCCATTTGTATTCCCCCCTTCTTGTTCGTCTTCCGCTTAAACCAAACCGCGGAGACCACGTAGAGAGCAAAGTTGACCACGCCAAGGATAGCCAGAAGTCCGTAGAAGCAATCGAGGCGTCCGTAGTTTATGTTGTCGGCTAGCCAACCTTGGTTCCCGTGTCCTGTCACCTTCTTGACAATTGATACGAGGAAGCTACTGACGAAGAAGCCGAGCGAGAGGGTGGTTAAGAAGAGGCCGGTGCTCATTGTTTTCATCCCCTTTGGTGATTGGGTGATGAAGAAATCGAGCTGGCCCGTGTAGATGAAGGCCTCGCCTGAACCGATTAGGAAGAATTGTGGGATGAGGTTGAAAACACTCATGTGTAACGTTGAAACGTTGCGCCCCTCGGATTTTGCTACGCTTAGCCTTTTGTGTTCTGTTATTGCTGCTATTCCCATTCCCATGGTGGAGAGCGCTAGGCCTATGGCCATTCTTTGTAGGTTGGTGAAACCTGCTACGTCAATGACGATGAATGTTAGGTTATACACAATTTCGAGAAAAAAAATGTGATTTTTTATTGGAAGATAAGGAGCAGTATTATTGTTATGTTAGTTCAAAGTCTTATATGCAGCTCAACTCTCAGTAACATACTAATTGAGTTGCCTATAGGACTTCGAACATACCAAATAGTGTTTGTCACTGTTTAGACTTTTATCAATCCTGGAGTACTGCTCATTATCTTGTGACAAAAAAGTAGAATCGTCTATTCAGGTGCCCTGACTGGAGTACTGGTCCTTATTTTCGAATACTTTTTGTTGATTATTTTAGTTTTTACCTGGGGTTCCTTTCCATTTCTTCCAGATAGGCATGACAACACGATCATAAACAGCCAAGGTAATGAGAATGGCAGCCACAAAGAAGACGGTGAGGGAACCTGCAGGAATTTGGAAATTTCCTACTGATCTTTCCATGGTGGAAGCTTGGATCACTGAATAGGTCATCATCTGAGCATAGGTTGTCCAGAACAAGATGGTGGTGGCCCATATTGGAAGTAGCCTCACCATCATTTTCACTTCCTCCACTCTTGTCACTGTGCTTAGCTTCCAAGGATTAGGAACAGTGCCACCATTATTATCCTCCTCAAAGTCCCCTTCTGCCACTATAGCTGCCTTGTCCAAAGCCCTGTACATATATAGTAAAGTACACCTTACATTTTAAATAAACACCACATAATAAACCTATGACTATTCACCAGGAGTTTCAACCCAGAAAACAGCCTCAAGCCAAGAAAACCAATAGGCCGCTCTAGCTGAAAGTCGAACTTGTAACCTTCTAGTTACCAAATCGACAGCGGGTTGCCATAATATATTCATTTAAGATTTAAATAAACACCACATAAACCTATGACTATTCACCCGGCCATGGATTTTAACCCAGAAACCAGCTTCAAACCAAGAAAATCAATAGACTGCTCTAGCTGAAAGTCGAACTTGTAACCTTTTGATTATCAACTCGACAGCGGATTGCCATAATATATTCATTTAAGATTTAAATAAACACCACATAAACCTATGACTATTCACTAGGGGTTTCAACCCAAAAACAGCGTCAAACTAAAAAAACCAATACACTGCTTAGCTGAAAGTCAAACTTGTAACCTTCTGGTTATCAAATTGACAGGTATTGCCCTAATATATTCATTTAAGAAATGAAAGATAAACTAAAAGGTACTTACAGAAACTGGTCAGTGTGATGGATTCTTGAAAAAGCTGGAGGGGTGTTGTCAAAAAGCTGGGTAACATCATAAGGAAGGGCCATCTTCCTTTTCCTAATGGCACACTGGATAACTTGGAGAATGTGGACAATGGGACTTCCTAAGCTTTTCTTGTACCTATACCTCTTAATCCCGGAGAGGAGCAAAACCATGGCTACAACCATGGAAATTGAACAGATCCCATAGCCCAAGCTTCTCCCAACTTCGTCTTGGATGTACACAAGCACCGTGACAGCAGCCAAAGTCCCCATGCTAACAAAGAAGAAGAATCTGTGGAAGAAATAGTTCATCTGAACCTTTTCCTTGTCGTCTTTCTCGTCGAATTGGTCCGTCCCGAACCCTGAAACGCTTGATTTTAGACCGCCGGTGCCTAAGGCTATGAGATATAATGCTAAGTATAGAATTCCCATCTGAAATCCGTTTGCTGGCTCGCAGTTTTGGTGAGCCTCGCATGGTGGTGGCCTCAGTTGTGGTAGTTTGGTAGCTATTGCTAAGATCCCCGTGCCCTGAAAGAGTTAGCAAATTCATTTGAATTTGGGGGATAGCATATGAATTATAAGCAAAAAGAGGTTAAGCGTTGGAGTCTTAGTGGGGGCAATGTTAACTCGTTGGGTGAGACATAATTTTTTAATTAAGATCAACAATGCAAGGCAATCCTAATTCATGGGGAATTGTAATATTATATCATTAATTAGAATATTCTATATTCAGCTCCATTAAAAAATTAAAAGTCAAGTTTTTACATAGTATAATATAAGATATATGAAAGGACTAAAACAAAAAGTAGTTCAAAGGTATTATGAGTATTATATTCCTCAAAACAATCAAACACCACTAAGGACTTCTAGTTAAATTTCTACTGTATAATCGTAGTGACTTAGCAAACACTGTAACATCTTCCGTGAAGAAGATGATAACATGTGCTAGTGCTAGTGCCTGTTCGGTCAAAAGTTTGTCGCTATATTCCAACAAGTTGTAAGCTAGGAAAATTATGATTTTTTTTTTAAGTGTTTTTTGGAGTACATGAGAAGCCGTTTGCCTCTTTTTATAATTTTTTTTTTATTTTTCTTTAAAAAATTGGGTATAGACATAAGTGTTTTAAAATGACCCAAAAATAAGAAAAAAATAATAATTTGACCAACTAATAGTAAACCAATCGAATATATAAAAAAGTGATAAAAAAGTGACATATGAGATACATAAATTGTTGGTATTTATTACGTGATACGAAAATTATAACATTTCCATTTTTAGATTTGGTTGAGGATGATAAACTTGGTAAAACTGTAGAAGTAGGAGGGGTGACAAGAAACATACTACTGCCTGTATAGTGGAAAAGATTGCAATGGTTTTGAATCTGCCAAGGAAAGAATCTGCAAGGAAGCCTCCAAGCAAACAAAGAAGAAAAGATGTTCCCATGAAATCTGTAACAACGTTAGCTGAAGTCGAACTAGGCTGATGCATGGTTCCACCCAAGTATGTTACAAGATTCACTCCTATTCCCATGGTAGAAAGCCTCTCAACTATTTCAATTCCTATAAAAATAAATTTTAAAGCAGATATATCACCCATCAACTTCAAAATTTAAATTCGTTTTATATCAACAGAAAAATAAACAGTTTATGTTTTCAAAAAAAAAACAGAAAAATAAATAATTGAAAAAAAAAAAGTTTATGTAACTAACGGTTTACATAGTTACAACACCTCATGAAATGACCATTATACAATCAACTTTATGTAAATTTATGTGGACAATTTTGTATGCTTTAATTTTTTTCTAATGAAATGATGGAGGACGGCTTTGTGTCACTAATATATGATCCCACTTAAAGGTAGGATAAGTAGATTCCCCATTCCAAAAACAATGGAAAAGGAGGATTGATTAGATCAGAGCAATATTACAGTACTACTATTATATATTCTAAGGTGCAAGTTCACACTCATAAATCTTATGCCCACTATCATCTTAATAAATGGTGAAGGCTTTGAATTTATACCAGAGGCACATGTAGTTATGCACCATAATATATATATATATATGTATATATGGGAGGGCTTAGGTGAGAACACTTTTCATTGTAAAAAGTGTGAACACATTTACACACTCCAAATCAAAGGTTGGGATCTTATCATTACTAAATTTTCAAGTTTGCAACAATTATAAAATGAACCCGGCTGATTTCAATAATTATAAAATTGATCTCTTATTTTTTTTTTACTAAAATCTTCAGCCATTGATGAACATTAATAGACGGTTGAGATTAGTCCTCGCTTTTTTTTTTTACAAGCGGGATTATATATATATATATATATATATATATATATATATATATATTGTAGTGATCTTTATTATTTGTTGTAAATTGGCAAACTGTTCTCCCAAAATAGCAGCAGTGGCATCACTACCCATTTTAGTTGTATACATGCACCAAAGTATCATTCTCTATTACTAAAGTTTTTTTTTTCTTTTTTAAACTTTAGTAAATGATTATGGGTATTTAGGAATCACGTCATGTTATATAAATAATCTAAAACATAACTATTATTATTATTTATTTGTTAGAAATAAGAATCTTATGTAACGTGTAATTTCTTTAAAACCTTGCTACTCCCGTAATACCAATCGCGTCACTATCTTTTCTTTCTCTTTTTTTTTTTTTTTTGGGGGCATAGTACATGCCAAAGAATTATTCCATATTAGCAAAGGCTTTTTGGCACTTTAGCAAATGATTCTAGGTATCTAGCAATCACATTGAAAATAACATAAGACCAAACTATTATCTTGGAATCTTTCATAGTGATGAATAATTCTTCCGAAATTTACTATTTTTTTACAAAATATTCGAATTAAACTTGAAATCTTACTCAACAAGAATACAGTTAGATTCATTTGAGCAGTAAAGTTGGTGGTCTGCATTTGTCAGGTTTAATTACTAACATAAATGATTCCAAACAGAAAATGATGCAAACGTCGTACTATACACACGTGAAATAAAGCATATTTGGTTGTTGAGGTATAATGATAATTTAAAGTTAAGCGGAGAAATCATGCAGCATGATTTGTCAAAATTTAAAGGGATGTATATGTACCATTAATTTATTTTCCTCTAAATTGATTAGTGCAGACCAAAGACCAGCAAAGGCTGCAAAGCCCTTATGAATAACGTGTTCCAATAATGAATCACTGACACCATGGTTCATTAGTTTGTACTATGCATGCTGAAGAAAAATATTTGTGGACCTTCATTATATTTGTCACCTTATACAGAGCTGTTTTGCATGAACCCAACTATTCTTATCCACCCCCAAACACACACCTATGGTGTCCCTGCGACATGCCCCCCACCACACACCCAACCATCAATTTTGGCATCATAGCCTGCACATGTCTTGTACACCTTTATTCACTTAATATTAATTTCCAAATTAAGTCAGACTAACTCTAAGCCACCAGAACCTCTGCTCATGAATTTATATCTTTTTTAATATACTAGTAAAGAGAAAACAAGAATTGGACCGTAACGATTATGAGTTTTGGCTCGTGAGATAATTTAATTTGCAGGAGAAAAAACAAACCTAGTGCAAGAGCAGCCGGCACCCAGCCACCAGTTTTAGATTTATCAGCCGGTAATCCCCGGTAGTCCACCGCATCTGCAACTACACAGCTCATCCTGCTCTCCTGTCACAACAAAACACAAAACACAAAATAAAGACAACCTTAAATTAAAACTATATATACTTTGAAACAATTCAAGAAGATATATATAAACTGTCAACATAATCTCCGCAGATCAGATACATATGAATTGAATGATATATATGGGTGGGTATATATGGAAAATAATGGACAAACCCTTTGTTGTGTCTAACGTAGGAAGTGAAAGAGATGCAAAGAGTGGGGGAGGAGAGTGGAGAGTACCAAAGAACTGCGGGGAATGAAGCTTTGGTGATATATGTTATTAAATACTCTAAAACCTGAGTTAGATATGATGCCTGAAAAGCTCGCCTTTTTATAGGCAAAGGTTTCGGGCTTTGAATTGATACTCCACTAATACAGTGGCTGCAACATAGTACAGCTAGATAGCTTCATTAGGTTCCCAATACAAACAGATATTCACTTCTTTCGCCTTGGCGGAAATATTTTTTAATGCCAAACTAAAGCTGAGGTTGATTTGTCATTTTGGGTGTGTTTGGAAACCCAAAATTATTTTCCAAATTTTCAATTCTTGACAATGGAAAAAATATCAAAGTTAATTTTTTGAAAAATTACTTCTTCTAGTTTTTTGAAAAATTCAATGGAAACCAGATCGAAGCGGAGAAACTAGTTTTTTTTTTTTTTTTAATGAAACTATTGTTCATTTTTAAATTTTTTTATATAAATAATATTTTTTATGAAATCAATATTTTTTTTTTGAAAACATGAAATCAATATTTAATTATACAATTTTACTAATTTTCTGAAAAATGAACCAAACACACCAAGACAGTTTTCTGAAATGCAACTAAATATTGAAAATGAATTTTCAGAAGTCATTCTCCTGGTTTCCAAACACTTTGATCCAAACGGAATTTGATTTTTTTTTAAATGGAGATCAGAGAGTGAATTTAAGGAGATAAAGATCAAATTCCTCCCTCAGTGTACGTCCTATTCGCGAATAATAATGCTTCAATTCATTCAAATTCTTTATAATAATTCAATTTCTAAGTTATTAGGAGTTTATTAAAAAGAAAAAGTTAATTATAAAAATTTTAAGGAATTATTTAAAAAATAATAAGTGGAGTTAGTTTGACTTGAATATTATGTTTCATCTCAATTAAAAGTCTATGTAAACAGCATACATATATTATTGATATTATATGCTCAATAACTATTTGTATATGTTTTTTTTAATTACATATAAAATAGAATTAATATCCAATTTAAGTGTGGACTATAGTTTTTCTTGATTTAGTTCTCCGTAACTTTATCCATAGACTAATAAAAATAAAAATGAATTGGAACTAAATCGATCGCACTTTCACATGGTTGTGGTTTTATTATTAAACAATGAAAGTAATTTAAACATATTTAGAGGAAAGCTAACTTGTCTGATAATTTCGAGAATTGGTGACAACTCATGGGAGCCACCTACTTCTTGGTTTGCATATGTTTCATGTTTCCCTAGAAGGTCTTGTGACATGTCGGTGAAGGTTGATGCCAGAGGAATGGCCTAATTGAGATTAATGTGAGGTTTATGTTTTTCCTTTTTTGGTTTAACGAGAGAAATCTGTCATTACTATCTCAGAAGGTGTATTGAGTGATCTCGCCATGTGACTCTAACTAACAAAGGATCACAATGAGATAGATCAGTTTAAATTGCCCATATAGTTCACATGTTCAAACCAAGAATATTAATAGACTATTGTTAGGGATCGAACTTGGACCCTTGTGATAGCTCATGTTTTACCATTCTTTCAAGTCAAATTCACCAACTACTAAACCGTGACTATATACATGATGCAGATCCGAAGAAAATGTAAATTCAGGTGTAAATGTGTGCACACAAAACTACGATGTGAATTCTATATATTTAAAAGTTCACCCAATAATATGGAAAATTATAACAAATTATTATTCAAAGATATTTACACTTTATAGGTTTGCATAATACATTTTTATAATTTCGCATGTTTCCTAAGTTCACTTTTACCTATCTTAAGATTCACTTCATAGTTTTCACTTCATAGTTTTGCATTATGTATTTTTGTGTTTCCAAGTTGACCCATAAGCCCGTCCTCACTGCCTAATGACTGATGTGGCACGTATATATATTGTTAGAAAAATTTGTTTAAAATAACATTTAAATTAGTCATTAAATTTTGCGTTATAATTTTCAGTGAAATTCACTCTCAATTTAGGTTAAGTCAAATTAAAGTGAATTCGAGTTTTTTTAAGTGAGATGTTTAATTTGATATATTATATACTCAAAAATAGATAATATGTGAATGAAAAATTAATTCTCAAAGTGTACTCATCCTACATTGTATAAAAGAGATGTGAATTTGCAACAGTATATATAGAATTCTATCTTCAAAATTTTTCCAATTGGAGATTACATTGGTGGGTGGAAATTGGAAGGTCTTACTCTAGTAATAGTTTCGAGAGTTACTTCCATTTTTTGTCCTAGATTTATAGGTGACAATCCACTTTTAGTCCTTTTTTATTAAAACATCCACTTTTGGTCCTAGTATTATTCTAGCATGACCAATTTTGGTCCTTTATCAACAAATCAGTTTAAATATCGTTAAATACAATGACATTTTGCTCTTCAATTATGAATGTTTTCAAAAAAAAATAAACATAAAAAATATAACGGTTCAACATACTTTGTATAAAAGAGATTGAAATGTCTTTGTATTTAATGATATTTCAACGATTTTGTTGTTGGAGGACCAAAATTGGTCATGCCACAATAATACTAGGACCAAAAGTGAATGTTCTAATAAAAAAGGACTAAAAGTGGATTGTCACCTATAAATCTAGGATCAAAAATAGAATTAACTCTAGTTTCGAGAACATAACGGGTTGCGCAAAACTCAGATTGTATATATGACCAGGTTCACATGAGAATAACTTTCAGGTGAGAAGTTTGGCTATCTAGGATGATCAAAAGGATGAAAATTAAAAAAATAAAAAATAAAACCACGAACAAGCACAATGGCATTTCTGTATTATGATTGTGCATTTAGAAATGTTTGACAGTGAGTTTAGAAATTTGTGGATGCATTTGGAAATGTTTTGAGTGAACAAAAAGACACTACCTTATTCTCATCACCTTCTTTTTCCATGTCATCATAATATTCATCACCTGGTTCTTTAGTGTTTGACTACAAAAAAAAATTCATAATGGACCTCCTAATCGCAGCTCTAGCAGAGACTCGCTTCATTTGAGTCACATTTCGAAAAGAGTTTTCAAATGTACTTTAAGTTATACACGAATGCACTTTTGAGAGTTTATAAATGTATTATCATAATTATAAAAAGGTCATTGCATTTTTCCATATTGGCTTAACCACAAGTTTGACAGCCAAAACAATCGTTATTGTCCTCCTAACCATGATCAAGATTGATGGAATATAATCCATTGTATTCTCAACGCTTAGCGTCCACTTAACAATGATAGATCAAGATTGAGAGAATATCATTCACTGTAATCACCTGATCTATTAATGTTTATAATCCATGGACGATACTATGGGTATGCCCTGGACATGTGAACCTCAATAGAGGACATGCCCCATTGAGCGATTAGTGTCCTCTGCTAGTGCTTTAGCGACCCCACAACATTGCTAAAAAGCTAACACCTTTTGTTTTGCTCCAATCGCAATTTTCGAGTGCAAAACAGAAAGTCTTCAAAATTGATAGCTCGAAAATGGATCACAACTATGAACCAACGTTGGACCCCATGCTCAAGTGGAGATTCTCTAATCTTCCAAAATTTTATCCTTACTTTCTTTTATAGATGGTGTATGTTAATTTCAGAATTGATCCATCCATTATTGGTAATTTTTATCCCTGAATTTTAATTGGACCATAATGCTTTATTGACTATTGATGTTTACTAATTTTCATCTCTAACTTTTAATTTTGATCATAAGTGTTCATTGACTATTGATTTTGTTTCAAATTTGACCCTCCCGTTAAATATCAATTTAGTAAACATTAAATTTAAGGGGGCGTTTGGTTCAGGGAATGTTAGATTGCTAGGAATGTTAGATTACACTACTACAGAAAACACCTTTAACGTCGGTTTTTTAGCACTTGTAACGTCGGTTAAAAATCGACGTTGATCTGGCCGACGTTGTATATAAATGATATGGCGTCGGTTGTAAAAACCGACGCCGTATGTATTTTTTATTTTTTAAAATAAATAAACGACGTCGGTTTTTTGAAAAAACCGACGTCGTTTATTTAAAAAAAAAAAAGAAGAAGAAACGACGTCGGTTTTTTAACAAAACCGACGTCGTTTCTTTTTTAAAAAAATATGAAACGACGTCGGTTTTTTTAAAAAATCGACGTCGTTTATTTTTTTTAAAAAAAAAAATAAAAAGTATGAAACGACGTCGGTGTTTTTAAAAAACCGACGTCGTTTCTTTAAAAAAAAAATAAAAAATAATAAACGACGTCGGTTAATATGAAATAACCGACGTCGTTTATTATTATTTTTTAAATATTAAAAATATTTTACGATTCTGCCTAAAACCTGTACAGTATATTTCCAATTCACACATAAGTTTCAGAACCTGTGTAACAAATTAACATTTATAATTCACTATTGATCAAACTAATAAAGTTCTCAATTAATCAAAGCTAATAAACATCACAACTTATCAAACTAATAAAGTATACTACAATAACTAATAAAACATTGAATATTCAACATAAATCTCACAATTCAATAACACTAATAAACAACAAGTATTTAACATAAATCTCACCGGATGCAATATATAAAGCCAAAGTATAAATGGAGATAGATCACGGTGTGGCTAATCACCGGATGCAATATATAAAGTCAAAACATAAATAAACATAGACCACGGTGTGGCAAATCACCGGATGCAATATATAAAGCCAAAACATAAATGAACATAGACCACGGTGTGGCTAATCACCGGATGCAATATATAAAGTCAAAACATAAATAAACATAGACCACGGTGTGGCTAATCACCGGATGCAATATATAAAGTCAAAACATAAATAAACATAGACCACGGTGTGGCAAATCACCGGATGCAATATATAAAGCCAAAACATAAATGAACATAGACCACGGTGTGGCTAATCACCGGATGCAATATATAAAGTCAAAACATAAATAAACATAGACCACGGTGTGGCAAATCACCGGATGCAATATATAAAGCCAAAACATAAATGAACATAGACCACGGTGTGGCTAATCACCGGATGCAATATATAAAGCCAAAGCATAAATAAAAATAGGAAAAAATCTTACCTCACCACAGAGTTATCCACGTCCGTAAACAAATCTCGAATCTAACTAATTACCTACAAGTATTATTTGTAAATTAGTATAGTAAATTGATATTATTTTATAAAATTACTATTCTAAACAATCTCAAAATAATTTACAATTTATTAAAATACTAAAATACAATAAACATTATTAATTTAAACAACATTAACAATAATTCCTAAATATCAAAGTATATTAACATTCATTTCATAAATTTCGAAATTATTAATTTATAAGCCCTAAAATACATTATAATTTCTAAAATTCCAAATATATTATAAATAATTCCTAAAGTACACAAAAATTTCTTAAAATTCATAATTATTAATTTTTAAGCCCTAAAATACATTATAATTCTTAAAATTCGAAATATATTATAAATAATTTCTAAAGTACACAACAATTTCTTAAAATTCAAAATTATTAATTTATAAAGCCTAAAATACACAATAATTTCATAAAATTCAAAATTATTAATTTATAAGCCCTAAAATACAATATAATTTCTAAAATTCGAAATATACTATAAATAATTCCTAAAATAGACAATAATTTCTTAAAATTTGAAATTATTAATTTATAAGCCCTAATATGCATTATAATTCCTAAAATAGACAATAATTTCTTAAAATTCGAAATTATTAATTTATAAGCCCTAATATGCATTATAATTCCTAAAATAGACAATAATTTCTTAAAATCCGAAATTATTAATTTATAAGCCCTAATATGCATTATTATTCCTAAAATAGACAATAATTTCTTAAAAATCGAAATTATTAATTTATAAGCCCTAATATGCATTATTATTCCTAAAATATATAACAATTTCTTTTCTCAAAAAAAAAATATATAACAATTTCTAAAATTCATAATGTATCAAAAAATAATTTGAAATTCGAAATATAAAAAAATAAAAAAAAATAAAAAAAGAAACTTATCGCCGGGGAGTCACGGGCAGGGGCGGTGGCTGGCAGCGGCAGCTGGGTGATGGCTGGGCGGGGAGGCGGTGGCCGTGCGGGGCGGCGTTGGCGAAGGGCGGTCGCTTGCGCAATGGCGAGGCTCGGTGGAGGTGCGGTGGGCGGTGCAGCTGCGGCAATGGAGGAGCGGCGGTGGAGGTGCGTCGGCCGGTGGCTGTGCGAGGATGGAAGTCCGGCCGGTGGCTGCGGTCCTTAGTCGAAGAAGAAGAACGAAAAGTGATAGAAAGAAAAACGCAGATCTAAAAATCTGCTGTGCGAACGGTACTTTATAAAAGATCTACGGCGTCGGTTGTAGCTACAACCGACGCCTTTTGTTTAAAAAAAAAAAAACAAATAAAATATGTACGACGTCGGTTTGAAACAAACCGTTTCAAACCGACGTCGTATAGTTATCGTAATTTTTTAAAAATTATTTAATGTCGGTTGTTTAGTAAAACCGACGTCGTAAATATTTGACGTCGGTTTTTTAAAAAACCGACGTTATTTAGGCGACGTTAAATGTGTTTTCTGTAGTAGTGTTACTAAATGTTAGATTCATGTGTTTAGTTAAAATTGATTTATGTGATATAATCATGTTTGGTTTAGGAGTTATGTTTTTTTTTCCTTTAATACCCTTAACATATTTTCGTGTATTTCAATAAATTTTAAAATTAAATAAAATAAATAAGACAAAGGTAGCATATATTAAGTACATGATTTAAAAATATATAATTATGAGTTTGAACTCGAAAAAAAATTACTTCATAAGCTAACATAACGTAATAAGAAATAAAATAAAATATATAATTATAAATATAATTAAATATGATACGTATAATAAAGTAACATAAAATATATATTTCATACGTACTAATTAGAATTAAAAGGGCAAAAATAGAAATTATGCAAGGGAATGTTACAAAACTTAAGAGATGTAAGCGAATCACATCCTCTGATCTTCAAATTCAATGTGGATGGAATGTTACATTCCTTAAGGAATGTTATATTTGCTTGGATAAACAAGATAACTTAAACCAAACATGGGAATGTGACATTCCAAATCTCACATTCCCTTGGTTATGTTATATAACTTGAACCAAATTAAAGGGTAAGGGATTATATTATTTATGGTACAATTGAAAGTCGGGAATAAAAATTAATAAATATCAATAGTCAATAATGGTCATTTTGCACTAGATACATCAACTATGTATGCTTTTGGTCAATATATTAATACTAAATGTGCAAACTTGAAAAGTTATGAGAAATGAAGATTTTAGTGTTCAAGTTTACACAATGAAGTTAGTGATAATTACGAAAATTTCACTGTATTTTTTTTAAATTTGATCTGGTTCATTCGATTTTTTCACATGTAAGGTTGAGATTGGTTCTTAGTTTGCTCCTAAGGACTTGTTCTCATATGATCCTATATGTATGTGTGTGTGTGTGTGTGTATATATATATATAAGGGTTCAGGTGCGGGTATAACTTCCCGTGCGGTTGTGCGGTTGATGCATCTTAAGCATTAAAATGGCGCACTTTAAGTACACAAATCATGCACCTTAAGCACACAAACAAAGCACCTTAAGAACACAAACCTCGCACTGAAAGTTTTAAAATGGCGCACCTTAAGTACACAAACCGCGTACCTTAAGCACACAAACAAAGCACTTAAGAACACAAACCATTCACCTAAAGTTTTAAAATGGTGCACCTTAAAAAAAACACACCTAAAGCTTTAGTTGATGCACCTTAAGTATATAGTACCACGCACCTTAAGAAGGAAAACCTCGCACTTAAACAACTACACAACCGCAATATATATATATATATATATATATATGATGTTTCTTCGTTTCCAATTTCCATACTTCATAGATATATATATCCACTCTTATGCATGGGACCAAATTAAACTATCTCATTTAGAATTACGCTTAATGAAGATCAAAGGATCAATCATCTCACTTTATGTTTATTGCCTCAAATATGCAAACTCAACAAAAATTTCATCTACAGAAACTACAATTCAACCTTATTAATTGATAATATAAGATGTGGCATAGGTTTTTAGAACAATATATGCCACTCATATTAGAGTTTTGTATCAAATTTATGTTGAAATGTCATTTTCCGATCATCTATAAGATGTAAAATAAAAAATAAAAATCACCAAATAATTGATCTTATACTTCATCTGTCTCAATTTATTACGACTCAAGTCCAAGACTTGTTAACTGAACTAATATAGACATATAAAATGGAACGAATAGAGTACCATTTAATGTAATTTTATTTGATTAACTCATCATCAATTAATTTACAAGTAAAATTTATAATACGGAGTAATATTTATCATAAGTTACTTTGTTTAACCTAAAAAAAATCATTATAAAGTAATTATGGAGTAGAAATTTTTACATCGTGATTCGTGAGCAAGGGAGGTCAGTCAGTAAAATCATCCAACATGAATTTATCAATTATTGTCGGCAGGCTACATGGTAGCTCAGTTAGTCACAAAAATAATTGAAATTTGTCACAAGAGACCAAAGATCGAGTCTCACCAATAATAGTGTGAGAGCAATCTTTCAAAATAAAAAGTGCATAAAAATCTAGCATATGTTAATCAATAGAGTCACCGTCAATTATCTTTTCACAATCCTATCGGACCGAGATGTGGGACGCTGAATTGGGCGATTCTACCCTTTGTCACAAAGAATTTATCAACTATTAGCATACCCTATTAATTACAGCATTTGATAGTCAGTATATGTCAACATTAGCAAGTATATATATGTAGTCGGCCATTGAGTTATAATTTAACAAATTGATTGTATACAGGAAAAAAGAAAAAAAAATTATGAAGGCAATGCGTCACTCATTTCTGGCCGACTTATTATTACCTACCGATAGGCAATAACTTCTCTTAGCTTTATGGTGATGTCTTTTTCAATAAGGTAGAACGTTGTCCTCGCCTAGGATGTAGTTCTTTCATTAGACATAAAATTAAATATTACGGAGTATATTATAATAGCATATCAATAATAAAGCATATATATGTGGAAAGAATGATTTCAATATTTTCTACTTTAAAAAAGAAAATAGATGACTAATTTTGAAAGAAACAGTCTCTTTTTCAAATTTCTTCCTCTATCATTTGATATAATTAGGTAAGCGACACATAAAAGTTTATGTGCGTCTAGGTCATTTTGAAAGAAACAATCTTTCTTTATTCTTAAATTACTTAATATGACCAAAACACTACATCCCTTCTAATTTTTGTAGAAAGCACCAAAATACGATATATTGAAAAATTTTCACACACACATATATGTTTGTGTGTGTGTCGTCCGTGTATGTTGTATTCTTATAGATTTTAGTATAATTTACTCTATCAATTAGATTAAGAGGGTATTTGGTTCATGAGTTTTGAACCCTACTATATATTAGATTCAAATTCAGTCATCTTATTTGTTTCACTATTTTTTTTAATCTTGGATTTGGATTCAAATCATAAAAGAATGAAAAGCGTCATTCCTTATGAAATTCTACTTTTGTTTCTTTAAATGGAAAATGATAAAGGAAAAAGAAAATTCGCTCATGTTTCAAATCTCTCGCTCCCATGCAAACACTATGTGCGCGCACGCACATATATATTCAGAATCATATGAGAACACTTCCTTAGTTCCGATCCTTAGCTGAAAATGTGCAAACATGCATGAGTGCACAAAATCTACTACATGAGTGTACACAATCTTTTCCTTGGGCATGTCTGGATTGCGCTGCAGACCTTGTAATAGATTTTGTGCACTCATACCGTTCACACATTCTCAACTAAGAAAGTATTCTCATTTAAACACAATCATATATATATATATATATATATATATATATATATATATAATGTTGTTCATATTTCGGATTGCAATAGGTGCTAGATAGGGTGCACACGTGTGCATCCGGGATTTGCACCACGATTGCATTTGAGTCTCTCTCTATCTAATTCTGATATCCATTAATTATCAAATAAAAATCTACTTTTACTAAATCTCATTTTGATTATTAAGTATTTTTTTTATACTACTAACTCGATTACATTGTAGTATATGTTCATCTATACTTTCTTGAAGTGTTGAAGAAATAAAGAATCAATACCGTCTCCATTAAGATTCGATTTCATGACCTCCCATTTGAGAGACTCATGTCACAATTTTAGTTTCAATTCGGATTCTGATACTCCAACGAAACGCTTCGAGAGCATTGATTATTATCTTGTCAAAAAGGTGTAAAGGCAATAAGAGTTTATTTGTCACGTTGGTATTATTTAAATTGGGATACGAATGTTAATGGACTGGCACATATCTTCCATATTCATTCTAGAAGTATACCTCACTTTTTAATCCATTGCCATGTTCTCTTGAAATGTGAAGATCAAATTGACACCTGGACTTACTATGGTGTATGGAAGTAACTATCAAAGCAAAGTCTGATCTTTTTATTTGAATTTATTTTACACTGGAGAAAAAACGTTTAAAATCATAAACGTTTCGCAATTATTATTAAGAGCATATAGTTGAATGTGAATGTGCTACGCAATTATTTATATAGAATTTTTAGCACTTTTAGTCCCACGACTATAGTGACTTTTGCAGGATTGGTCAAAGACTTTCAAACTTTACAATTTTGGTCTACGACTATTATTTTTGTTGCAAAACTAGTCTTTCCGGTAGCTTTTCAGTCCAATACTTGCCGGAAAATAAAATCCAGCGAATTTTCCGGCAATTTTTCGTAGGAAAAAAAAAACCACCAGAATTTCCGTCAATTTCTCGCCGGAAAAAAATTCCTCTTTTAAGTAGGATTAAAATGGACATTTCTAAAAAAACTAATTAAAGTTAAAACTAATTCGTTTCTAAAAACATATGTAGTCAATTTAATTATTTTGATTTTAGTAAACTAATTAAAGTTAAAACTAATTCATTTCTAAAAACATATGTAGCTAATTTAATCTTAATAAAATTAAGTACAAATTCAAAATTATTTTTACTTTTTATTTTAAAATTCAATTTACGAGACTTACCAATAGTTTTATGTGATTTTGTATAGAAATTTGTATACAAAATGTATACAATAAAATTAAATTTAAAAACCTTGGAATTACTGCATATTATTTAAGAAATCCTGTAGCAAATTAAACCAAAATTTTTGCAGACAAAGTAAAAATAATTTAAATTTAAAATAAAAAGTAAAAATAATTTTGAATTGGTACTTAATTTTACTAAGATTAAATTCGCTACATATGTTTTTAGAACTGAATTAGTTTTAACTTTAATTAGTTTACTAAAATGAAAATAATTAAATTGGCTACATATGTTTATAGAAACGAATTAGTTTTAACTTTAATTAGATTTTTAGAAATGTCCATTTTAATCCTACTTGAAAGATGAATTTTTTTCCGGGGAGAAATTGACGGAAAATCTGGTGATTTTTTTTTCCGGCGAAAAATTGCCAGAAAATTCGCCGGATTTTATTTTCCAACAGGTATTGGACTGAAAAGCTGCCGGAAGGACCATTTTTGCAACAAAAATAATAGTTGTGGACCAAAATTGTAAAGTTTGAAAGTCGTTGACCAATCCTGCAAAAGTCACTATAGTCGTGGGACTAAAAGTGCTAAAAATTCAATTTATATATTTAGAAAGCATGTTAAAAGTACTATTAAACACAAAAATATCAAATTTAAAAATTATTAAAAAATACTAATGAAAATAAACCAAAAAAAAAAGTTGATTTGACCAATGAATAAGTATTATATATAAAATGGGGCATTGAGAGTAGTACTTTTAGTGTAGTTTCTAAATGTATAAATTTTATATACTAATACTAAACTTAACATTATGAAAAATTGAATTAAAAATAACTTCAGTCAAGTCTCGTTAACTGAGCTGACACATCGGAAGGAGTAATAACATAAACCTAATAATACATAAAGTATGAGTAGTCTAACCTCATAGCAGTGGAAGAAATAAATTACCTTTGTGATAGTTGGTATCATCTTGTTTGTGTTGCTTTTGAAATGGTAACATTGTTAGAGGAGGGTTAGACGTTTTGTTCTACACCTTAACTCAGAACTTTAGATAGTGTGTTTTGCGTTAACTGAGCAATGAGAGTACGCATCAAGAAAAGTATATATATAATATAATAAAATAAGTATCAATAAAAAAAATTATTTAAATATTTGTAGAAGAGGGTTAAACGGTTAATAATATATTATAAAAATGAATATACATATAGAAAAAGTTTATTTGATTCTTGATTACTTCTCATCATTTACAGATCGGTTGTATGTTAGAATCACCTGGCCTCTATATCATTAAGTGGGAAGCTATAGTGAATAATGCTCCTTTATTTGAGCCACCAAAATCGAAGATTAACAATTTTATTTTATCATGAATGCGCTCTGACTCATCATATCATGCTTATTGACTCTCAATTTAAAACAAAAACAGAACATGTATTATGTTTGTGATGCATATCCATCACCAAAAGTTGTGAAATATTCGTTGTTATTATTATTATATTATATATATATCATTATTACAACACTAATAAACTTTGAAATTAACATTTATTAGACATATTTATGAGTGTTTGAGCTGTTGGATTTGACTTTTTCAGACATGATTGAGAGTATCGGTTCCTTGTATTTGACATTTGAAGCCGCTGATGCATTGCCATAATAATTAATTAAACATTGAATGTGCAACTGGATTTTTTTGACATTAGAATAGTAGTATCAATTCCCTGCACGGAAGCATGATGATGCATGGCCAGAATTTGTTTTCCGACACTTACCCTCCTACTTTACTCATAACTTATGTACCGGTGGACATGCATAAGCTCAATTGGAATATAATGATGATCAAATTTTATTTTGAATCTCATAATCTGATCAGATTAGGTAACTTGCAATTTACCTCCTCCAACACCCTTGGATAGCAATTCTAGAGACTTAGATTTAATCTAGCGTAAACTGAAAATTTTAATGTATCAAAACCGAAAAAAAGTTCTAGTTTGATTTTCTTGGGCAATGTCATTTTCTTATTAGACTAGGTTTAATTTACTTACGTCTAGGAGTTTATCCTTGTTTTATCTAAGTACGTGTTGATTTTGGGTGAACTTCTCTTCGATACTCTCCTTAGCGTTGTATATATTGATTATTAGATTAATAAATTGATGGTTTTTTTGAAAAAAAAAAATATTCAAAAAATTTAAGTGATATTTGTAAGATCTAATATCTAAACTAAATAATAATTTAATTTTGATATGTGATCAGTTTAAGTAAAATCGCATTGAATTTATTTCGGATTAGTTTGGTATGCAAATTTTACTGATGCGCCGAAATGACGTAGTTTTGATTAATGAAAACAGACGGATTAAACGACACCTGTTCCGCGTAACTGCAGTCCCCTCTCAACACAACTGCAGTATCAGTTCAACACAACTGTACTGCAGCTCCAGACATATGAAATGACCTCCGTTTCGTGCATCTGCAGTTTCCTTTCAACACAACTGCAGTATCAGTTCAACACAACTGCAATATCAGTTCAACACAACTGCAGTATCAGTCATGACCATGGTCCACGGTATAACGACTGAGTTTGGTATACCTTTTTTAAGTATTCATATTATTTGAGTATGTAGTAATATTTTTGTATGGCATCAAACTGAAAATAACATTAAACACTAACAAATTATATCAGATATTTTTAAAAATTAATATAATATATATTATTATTATGAAATATATTTAATATATAATTTATAATTATACTTTTTTAATTTTGAGGTAGTTTGGATTTGGGTACGATATGGATTAGTTTTATCACTTCATATATTAACTAAATTTAGCCAAGTAGCTTGTAGCTCAATGACACATTTGTGACTACTTCAAATAGGAGTTCAAACCCTAGTGGGTGCAATAACTCTTTATAATTCAATATTTTGAGCAAGTATATATGAACATATATACTACATTGTAACATATAATAATTATTGTGGTATTGTTTGACCATAAGAGTATTAGCTAGTTATAGAAAAGTATATGATAAATTACTTCTATTTATTATTATTAATGTTATAATTATTAAGAAATACTTTGTAATTAATAATAATTCAATATTAAAAATCTAAATTCAAATGAAAATAGAATAAACATAAGTTGTTAATAATAGTTCAACATAACGTTTAACACAATTATATATATATATATATATATATATATATATATATTCGAGCTTTATGCGGGTTCTAATGATATTCAAAGTATAAATTTAAATAAAAATTGAATAAATATGATCGGACACTAGGGTGTAAACAAATCAAATACTAAAAATTCGATTCGTGCGAATTCGAATATGTATTTCGATTCGAATTGTTTTCGAATATGTATTTCGATTCGAATTGTTTTCGAATACGAATACGAATTTGAGTGTATTCGATTCGAATATTATTCGAATATTCAAAAAAAAATTAAAAAAAAAATATATATATATATATATATATATATATTATTTATTTATTTATTTATATATTTATATCAAAGTTGTCAAACCCTAATCCCTAACTATACGCCTCCTGAGTCCTGAGTCCTGACCTCCGCGCCTCAAATCCTCAATCTTCGGACATTCTCATCCTTCGCCGGCGACGAGCTAGGGGCACAGCAGATCCAACGACGGCGACAAGCTTCAGCAGCGGCGGCGGTTTGACAGTCTCCTCCCATATCTTTGTCAGTTCTTCCCCTTCTCTGTTCTCCCATCCCTTCGCTTCTGTCTCTGAGTGAAGACCATCTGCCGGGCGACTACTTAGCGACGACGACTGGGGGAACAACAGATCTGAAGACGACGACTGGGAGGGAACAACAGATCTGGCGACGACGGTGAGCTTCAAAAGGTAAACTATTTTCTTTCGGACCTTGTATTATTTTTTGAAATCAATGCTTTTAGTTTCTTACTTTTTTCTTTTATCTTCTTTGAACTCTTTATATATTAGTTTCTTGTTGTTGATATTTTGTATGATGTTATTGCAAAGTTGCCTTTCTTGATTTGTTTCTAACTGAGCTTATTGTTGCAGAGAATTCCAATCCTGAATGTAACTTATGTGTTGCTGTGCATTTTTTCCCCTTCAATTTACTCAGGCTGTGAATTTCATTGAATATGATTCTTCGAAGCAAGCTATTATGGTGTTTAAAGCGAGTTGCAAGTTGAAATTGGAAGACTATAAACAAGCAGTGAATCAAGCTATTATGGACTTATGGAGTTGAAAGACTTAGATTGTCTGTATTAATATATTCGATACCGATTTTAATGGTGTAGTACTTGCAATTGTTTGCAATTATAGGTTTACAGTATGAGATATATTGTAATAATTAGGTATATATTAATAGAAATTTTTATGCTGTTTAAATTTAAATTTTTATACATTTTAACATAATTTATCAGAGAAATTGAAAAAAAAAAAATTTAACCATTTCGAATTCGAATATTCGAGTTGAATCGAATATATTCGAATAATGTGATCGAATCGAATACGAATAACATTTTCGATTGGAATAGTAATCGAATACAAATACGAATAAGATTAAATATAGTCGAATTCGAATCGAATAGCTAGATATTTGACTCGATTCGATTCGTTTACACCCCTATCGGACACAACATTTAAAATAACAATACAATATGTTGATATCAATAACGACTCAGAGTGTTTTTCAGTAACGGATCCAGCAAACTAAACTTTAATTGATAAGTCAATTTCCAAACACCCTCTACTCCCTTTAAATCAATAACTTATCAGGTGCATCAATCAAAAATTCAATATTCGATTCATATTTTAGATTTTATCATTTTAATTTAGATAATCTCAATAATACACACCCCTACTGTCTACTCAATTGATCATTGCCTCATTGGTTTCTAGAGGGCATCATGTTTCTTTTATATTCTTTCTTTCTTTTCTCTCTTGTTCAAAAACACGTAATGAAATTAATTAAATACTTCATAAAAATATCTTATCCTCAACATGCATTTTCCTTTATTCCACTAGAGGTCAAAAAGATTCCACAAAGTTTCAGCACACTAACAAGCATGTCAAATTTAGTACCGTACACTAACAAGCATGTCAAATAAAATATTAAAAATACTTTTCAACGTACAACGTCTCAAAAAAATAAAATTTAGAAAGATGTAACCTTTCAAGGTCTTTTCTGACATATTGATGGATACCGCGCAAATGAACCGAAAGTCGTCGGCCATGGCGGGATTCCTAAAAACCTCAGCCGATCGAGGAGGATTCAACGACTCGCTTTTGCATGTTACGTTGTGGGCACCTAATTAAGTGCGACGGAACAAGTATTTCCGTGCAATTATAGCTGCTGATGATTCCATCTTAGTTAGGCTTGATTAGATTTGGGACACCTAGAGTCGAGTTTGTTGGTTTGTTGGTTTGATAGCTACAAAGTTTCAAGCTTGATTTATGAAATTCTCAATTTGGACCAGTCAGTTATATGCCTATATCAATGGTTTGATTGGTCCACAGGTTCTCACTTGGACCATGTGAAAAGGTAAATTACTTGTACTATTAAGTGAAAATGATTACATTTTTAAGTAATTTTACTTGCACACTTGTACCAGTTACTTACACTTTTAATACATGTTACTTGCACCAAAGTTTGAGTTAGTTACAAAAATATCACCGTTTTTTTTTTTTAAATTATATATGGTCTGTAAGATTTGGATAGATGAACAGGTGCAATTTCTTCTCAATGCTCTCCTGGGCATTTGTTCTCACTTAAGCGTGTATATATATATTGTTGGAGATATGATACAACAAAAATACTATTTTCAAAAAATTAACAAGCACAAAAAAACAAAAGGTAAGGGTTAGTTCGAATCACGCGAAACATACTATCATTAAAACGTTATTTGCTATCTCGTTTTGCTTTTTGGAGCGTTGTAGTAGATGCCGTGCATTGATGTACGTAGTAGTCACGGAACTCAAATATATAGTTATTGTGCATTTTTTAAGAACGTATTGTGCATTACTAAAGAAATCCGCATATTCTCACGTTAAAATGACTTCTCACCTAAACCGGACCTATATATATATTTTACAATTGCGGTTTTATTTTCTCATTTTGTGCCATCTAATCTAAAAGTACATAGAGAGTTTATCTTTTTGTTGTTTGGAAACTAACTTCAGCACTTTTTCTTCTTCTTTTAGTTTGTGGGGGTTGAGTGGGTGGGATGGGTGGGAGAAAAACCCAAAATGGTGGCGCTGGCCCGTGCATGCACGGCCGGTTAGCCCGTTTTACCAATTGATCGACCATCAAAAAAGGGTGTTGCTGATAGTGGCAAATTATATGTATTTTATGAGACATAATCGAATTGATCTTGCGGCGGACGGGTGTAGCGAAGGGAGAAAAGGCCAAAAAGGTTCGGTCGTTATATCATGGACCATGGTCGACATCGTTTCAATAAGTGGGAGAAACGGTTGTCGTAAATCTCCGTAATTATACTATAGTTTATTTCAAATGATACTGCATCACATTTATTTTTATATTATAAAATAAAACTGTAGTTATATCAAAATGTAACTGTAGTTGTGTTGAAATGAAATTGCAGTGTATATAAAAGAAATTGTAGTTGTGTTAAAAGTAAACTAAATAACATGTTCACATATTTGAGTGTATAATATCGAATGAAATTGCAGTTATATCGAAAAGTTGTGTTGAAATGTAACTGCAGTTGTGTTGAAATGTAATTGCAGTGTATATAAACTGAAAGTGAATGACGTGAAACAGATGCCGTTTTATCCGTCTGTTTTAATTAATCAAAACGACGTTGTTTTGATGCGCGGTCCACGTTAAAATTTGCCAAAAAGGTTGCGCTGGCCTGTGAGCATGCATGGACGTTTTGCCACGTGGCCATAAAAAAGGTGTTGGTGGATGGCCACTTTTAATTATATTGTACCCCATTTTCACCAACCATATCACATGGCCAAGAGTCCAGGACGATTCTATGTTGATTTATCATGGAATTTTCGTCACCCACGATTTTGCCGAGTACTATGAAATCTCTTGTTCTTTTTTAAAAAATTTAGGAATCTCAATTTTACTATATGGTGTTTGGTAAACGGCGGATAGCTTATAGCTGATAGCTGGTTGGTTTAGCTAGTAGTTGATGACTGGTTGCGTTAACTGGTTTGACCAGCTGGTTGTATTAGTTGTTTATAAAAACTGTTTGGTAAATTAGCTGTTTACTAGTAGCTGATTAAATGTAAAATGGCATTTAAGGATATGAGTGTATTGTATTATTTCAACTTTAAATATAACAAGAAAATAAATTCTTATTAATAAATAATTATAAAATTTGGATATCATCTATACTTTTTTAAGGGCATAAGTTAATTATTTTTGTTTATTTAACTCTTATTAAATTATACGAGTATTCTAAAACAATTTTTATTACATATTTATTTTCTATTATTATTATTATTATTATTAAAAATAACAAACTCATCACCCGGTTATTATTATTATTATTATTATTATTATTATAAAATAACAAACACACCACCCATTTAAAAGTAAATTCCATTGATATCAAATGATAAAATAGTCAATATACTCATTATTTTCAACAAGCTAATACAAAAAGCTACATTCATTAGCTTTTCAATTTTCAGCTTATTGGCCCAATAAGCCAAGGCCAATAAGCCATTTACCAAACACTTCAAAATAGCTTATTGGTTGGTCAAACAGCTAAACTTGGTCAAATAAGTTAAAATTTGGCTTATAAGCCAATAACCAAACACCCCCTATATTAATCTTAAGCCTACAAAATTGTCCCTAGAGTTGCTGCAAAAGTAAATCACGAATTGCGCAATCAGCTAATTGATTTGATCTTAGTCTTTATATGAAAACATGAGATCTAATCCAGACCGTCTAGCATCTGCCACCTCCAGTCATGACAACGAACCAACTATGCTAAGTTCCCAGTGTCAATCTCTTGATTTTCTTTTTATACATTACTTCCTATTATTTTAAAAACTAAAATGTAAACCACTAAAGTATGTTTGTCCTTAAATGTGGTGTGCGTAAATTAACTAAAAAACCTAATGAATCTCAATTTCTTTTCTTATAATTACATAAACATATATGATTAGAATGCACTAATTATTATCCTCTTGAGTTAACCTTATAATTGTCATTTGCTGCCCAGAGTTGGCATAGCCCTTACGGCACCATATGATGTATTCTAAGATTTTTCCCATTTTTAATTTGTTTAATATGGTCTTTGTTTTTGGAAAAAGATTTTCACAAAACATTCTTTAAGCTGATCTCGATCGATCCACTATAAAGATGTATTCCCTTCTTTCTTTTTTTTTTTTTTTTTTTTTTTTTTTTTTTTTGTGACCGAGAGAAATTTGCATTCATTATTTTATATATACACGTGATAAATTTCACTTAGATGTAATTGGAATCAAATCAAATAGAAAAGCTAAAAGGCATTAGGACGATCATGTGTGATAGGCTTAACCGAGAGACTGCTAGCAAAAATCAAACTCTATAATGATCTTCAAATAATGAAAACAATGCTCTACCCACCCGACCACTCTTTAGTCATTTCGAAACATAAAGATATCTTTTGATGATTTGATTTGCAGTGAAATTATTGTGCTCTTGAACGGACTTAGATTGTTTGAAAGAAATCTTGTAAAAGTATGTAAGATCCACAAGCTTGTCTTCATATACAAAACTAAACTAATAAAATGCATAAAATTAAAGCAATCAATCATGGTAGTTGTGACTTGTGAGTGATGTTTGAATTTTCTTCACTTTTGAGAGAGCTAGCTGTTATGGGATAGATGTTCTTTATTCTTGAGTGCTACTTCGATGAGTTGAAGATGAAATGCATCTAGCTAGTGCACAAAAAAGCTGGAGAAGAACACACGCACTAAAACAAGAGTAAAACAAATTAAACGAAGTTTGAAAAGAAGTCCACCCAAATGATGTGATAATAATCTTTTGAATTGTTTAATTAGTGGTAGTTTTAGTTAATTACGCTTCTTTATATCACAATCTAGCTATTTTTATATTTTACTCTACTAAACTTTAATTGATGTTGTATATTGATATTGATGGTTTACTTTTGTTGATAATATGAGAAGAGTAGTATTATTGTTATGGGCGCCAGGCCCAAATGAGTATGTATAATATCGAAGATAACAGTCTAAAGAATAAGAATAACAATAATAATAATAATAATAATAATAATAATAATAAAAGCTATAGCTGTATTAATAAGCTAGAAATAATATTGTACATAGTTATTGTGTATCAAACCCAGTATTCTTGTAGAAAGTGAAAACCAAGCATCATTGAACTAAGATGATTATAGTAAGCTAATGGCCTGGATGATGTTTAAAGGGAGACACCAGGACCTTTATATAGTGCAAATGACCCTCTACATGCTTGAGATGTGTATAACTTTTGTTATTTTTCATTATTGGCCTCGTCATACATGTGTCATTCCACTACTTGTCACTTTGCCCTTCACGTGAACATATACAGCCTGTCACGCCTTTATAAACAAGAATTGAGTAGCTTGGTTGGTAGGTTAGTGTGTTGTTGTGCTTGATGTTGTAAGTTTGAACCTGCTAGCCCGATTTCCTTTAATATCTTGTATAGTTGTGATAATTTTGATAGTTTAATTATTACAGGCATTAGCTGATTAGTATAAATAGTTTTATTATATGTGAAAAGGAATCGGGATTTCTTCTTTAATTTAATTTGTTGTCTTCTTCCTTTATTTTCTAGAGCCTCACTCGCTCAAAGCAATACTATTAGGAGTTTGTCCATATCTTGAATATGAATATATGGTGCTATAAACGTGCTAAAAAGGTTTCATATTCATAAATCCTGTTAGAATTGTAATGATTGATACTTCCATTGAATCAATATGTGAAAGTATCCTCTATTGTATCATTTGTTTTCACATCACAAAATCCCCAAAAAAATCAAGCTAGATTTGATATTTTATTGAATTGAAAATGATAATGGTTATAAAATATAGATGTTTGATATTAATTTGTCGCATTTTAAAAGTTTTAATATAATTGGTATGCATAATTAGATATAATTGTCAAAAGAATACTAAGGTCAACAACAATAACAATAACAACAACAACAACAATAATAATAATAAAACCCTCCAACTATTAAGAAAAGTGCAATTAAGTCATTTCAAATAAACACTTAAATTAAAGCATACAATCAACCCTTTTTTAACTTGTTATTGCCGGCCTATAAGTTTTAGGTTAATGTTGACTAGGACCACAAACTATATCATATTTTAAATTTAACCTGATGCAGATATTTTTTTTTTAAGAAAGTTAAAAGGGTGTGTTCAATCAAGACTTTTTAAAACCTTTAAAGATTTAAGAGTCGGGTGGTATTCAATTCAATATAGACTTTTAAAATTTTTTTAAAGTTTGATAGTATTTAATTCAAACTTTTAAAAAGTTTTTAAAAGTATACTAGTATTTAAAAATTAATGAATATAATAACCGTCATATTAGCGTAACGAGGGAACATGTAGGTTGCCAATATGAGCCGCACACGTACAGTTGAAACCCATTGTTGAGGCCTGCCCAACTAGCACAGGCCAACTTCACTCTTCCCCAGTTTGATCATCCATGATCCATCTTGAGCTTAATTGCAGAGAATGGTAGAAAGTGTGAGAGAGAAACAAAGCAAAGTAAAAAGATTATTAGGAATGGTGTCATGGGTTTTGCAAACAGGCAGCTCAAGGCTGCTGTTCGTAACAGAAATAAATAAAAATATATAATGAAATTAACTTAAATTACTTAACTTTCTTGGTTATATTAAGTTAAATTATTTTTCAAAATTTTGTACACTTTTGAATTATTTTTATACAATTATATATGTTTTTTATTTTATGTATAGTTATATTGTTGTTTTTTTTTTTTTGAAAACAATGTATAGTTATATTGTAAGTACATGTTTTGCGGCAATCAAATTTTTTTAGATTCTTTTGCAACACATAAATTTAGTTATGATTTATATAAAAGAAAATTATATATAAAAAATTTTGTAAGAAAATTGTAAATAATGTATTAATAGAAGTTATGAAATGTTTGTAAAAATGTATTCAGTTCAAAGTTTTTAATGACTTTTGTAAACTTTTTAATACGAAAAAAATCTTTTAATAGTTAATAAAAGTCTGTAAATATTTGTCATATTATATAGTTTATAAAAGTTAGAGAGATATAAAATTCATCATTTTAAAATTTTTAGAAATTCATATAAGTGTTGATTTGATACACTCTTTTAGTTTGATGGCTTAATTGTATTTTTCTTAAATCTCCCATCCCGATCAAATTAAAGGAGGTTTCATCCTTTTCATTTAGATTTAGAAAAATGAGAATTTACATTTGAAAACAACAAAAATTATAGTTTTAGACGAAGACATAGTTCTTACTCTTTTTTTTTTTAATCAAAACTAAAGGAAGCTTTATTAATGTTTTAAAAGACGAGGCAACAAATCCCCATAAATCATACATAAAATCTTCTTGCACAGAAGAAGCCGGAAGACAAAAATTCAAAAAACATAAAAGGCGGAGACCGGCTTAAACTAAAAGCAGCTAGAGCATCGGCCACTTAGTTCGTATCATGATAGACATGAGACATGGATAAAGACCACGAAATTAATAAACCTTGAATACGACGAACCGCATTCCGGATCAACCAAGGAACTTGTGGATGGCAATGCATACTTGACAAAGTGGATCAGAAGAGATAAGTCACTCTTGTCTAATTATAAATAATTTCAATAAAGCCAATTGTAATGTTAATTATGAAAATTGTTATAATAATAATATTATTATAGTATTAAACCAATTAATTAGTTTGTTAATTAGCTTGTTAATATGTTAATTAGAAAAGGTCATGCATGCAATACGTGGAATCATGGAATGTGGCCTTGATTGTAGGAAACATGCAGCATGCCTTAATTTTAGCATTTTTAAATTGTCTTCCATTCACTATAAATAGTGTGTATGCATTTCAGTTCTAATCACCAATTCAAAGTATCATTCTTCAATTCCTCTTTCTCTCATTTATATATACGTGTGTTTATATATATATATATATATATATATATATATATATATTTAGATATATTATATTTAATATATCTTACATTTGGTATCAGAGCCAGTCAACCTTCCAACCCCGTGATATTGTCCGTAGTGAAATATGGCCACAAATTTCAATATTGTATGGTCGGGTCCCAAATTAGACGGGAAACTCGATTACAATTATTGGCAAATTATGATGACCACTCATTTGAAAGCCCAAAATCTTTGGAGCTTTATTGATCCCGGTCTACAAGAAGGAGCTGAAGCATCCGCTATACGGCGAGATCAATTAGCCTTGGGACAAATTCACCAAGGTGTTGATTACTCAATTTTTGGCCAATTAGCTGGGGTTCAAACAGCAAAGCAAGCTTGGGACATCCTAATGGTGTCAAACAAAAGAGTTGATCGGGCACAAAAGTCGAAGTTGCAGTCGTTGAGAAGGTTGTACGATCGATGTGAGATGACCTCTACAGAAACAGTAGATGCATATTTCACTCGTCTTATTGATCAGGTGAATAAGATGAGGTTATATGGAGATAAGATTGAAGAAGGTGCAGTGGTTGAAAAAGTTCTTCGAACTATGCCGATGAAGTATGACCATGTGGTGGCTTCAATTACAGAGTCACACAAAACCGAGCTCTTATCAGTTGCAGAGCTGAAAGGTATGATAGAAAGTCATATTGACAGGATTGAGTCAAAATCGGAACCACTTGCAGAAGAAGCTTTGAAGAGCCAAGTCACTTTGAATATGTCTGGCCCTAATCAAAGAGGTGGAGGATATGGTAGAGGTCGTGGAAGAGAAAGAGGAGGATCTAGAGGAAGAGGACGTGGTAACTCCAACACAGGAGGAGGACGAGGTAACTCCAACCAAGGAAGAGGTGGAGGTAATGCCAAACAAGGCAAATTTCCATTTCATTACTATAATTGTGGCAAGTATGGGCACAAGATTGCAGATTGCTGGTACAATGAAGACAATCGTGGAAATCAAGCAAATATTGCTGAAAAGTCCGGTGAGAGTTCTGAAACCTTACTTTTGGCCAGTAATAGTTTTTCTGCAGACGAAAACATATGGTTCTTGGATACTGGGTGTAGTAACCATATGTGTGGGAAGAAAGAGTTGTTTTCCGAACTAGATGAATCAGTCAGGTCTGAAGTGACATTTGGCAACAAGTCAAAAGTGCCAATTTTGGGAAAAGGTAAAATCTCTATTCAGTTGAAAGATGGTACTCACAATTTTATATCTGATGTGTTCTATGTTCCTGAACTGCACCAAAATTTGTTGAGTATGGGGCAGTTGTCAGAAAAGGGATATAAGATAAATATTACTCAGGGGTGTTGTACCATTGTAGATGCTAAGGGAGTTTTGATTGCAAAGGTAAATATGTCCCAAAATCGACTATTTCCTTTGAAAATCAATCATGCACTTCTTGCTTGCTTCAATTCTGAAATATGTGATGATAATTGGTTATGGCACGTGCGATTTGGACATTTCCATTTCTCTGGATTAAACTATCTAGCGAAAAAGAAGCTTGTTTCTGATTTACCTGTTGTGAATGTCCCTGATCGTATTTGTGAGATTTGTTTGATTGGGAAGAAGCACAGATATCCCTTCCCCGTGGGCAAGTCAAGGAGAGCCACAACACAATTGGAGATTATCCACTCAGACCTGTGTTCGTTGGAGGTTCCCTCACATAGAGGTTGTAAGTACTTTGTTACTTTCATTGATGATTTTAGTAGGAAAACATGGGTTTACTTTCTGAAGCAAAAGTCTGATGCATGTGATGTTTTCAAACAATTTAAGACTTTTGTTGAAAAACAAAGGGGTTATGATATCAAAATCTTGAGAACTGATAGAGGTACAGAATATATTGCTTGTGATGATTTTTTGAAGGAGAAAGGTATTCAGCACCAGATGACAGCTAGATACACTCCACAACAAAATGGAGTGGCTGAGAGGAAGAATAGATCAATCATGGATATGGTGAGGTGCATGCTGAAATCTAAAAATCTGCCTAAGCCTTTTTGGGCAGAGGCTGTTGCTTGTGCTGTCTATGTATTGAACAGGTGTCCAACTAAAAGTGTTCGTGATAAGACACCTGAAGAAGCTTGGAGTGGAAGAAAACCCTCTATCAGAAATCTCAAGGTTTTTGGATGTTTGGCATATGCACATGTGCCAGATCAATTGAGAAAGAAGTTGGATGATAAAGGAGAGAAGTGTATATTCATTGGTTATAGTGATGGTTCAAAGGCTTATAAACTATACAACCCTGAAACTAAAAAGGTTGTTATAAGTCGTGATGTCACTTTTGATGAATGTAGTGCTTGGGATTGGTTAGCTAAAGATGAAAGGTCCGCTGTTGTTCCTGTTGTTGACAATGTTGTTGATGAGCAACCGGTTCCAGATAATGTCCAGTCTCCTTCGCAACCAGAGTCGTCTGTTCGACGATCTCAACGCGAGCGCCAATTACCAGCTCGCTTGCAGGATTATGTTGTGGGTCATGATAATGACCTGTCTGATGAAGAGATTGTTCAATTTGCTCTTTTTGCAGATTGTGACCCTCTATCCTTTGAGGAGGCTGCTACAGAAACTCATTGGCTTAAGGCGATGGATGAGGAGATACGTGCCATTGAAAAGAATGGTACCTGGAGTTAACAGATTTACCTCCTGGAAAGAAGCCAATTGGAGTAAAGTGGGTCTACAGAACCAAATACAAGTCAAATGGAGATATTGACCGTTTTAAAGCACGGTTGGTAGCAAAGGGCTACAAGCAGAAACCAGGTATTGATTATTTTGAGGTTTTTGCTCCAGTAAGTAGACTTGATACAGTTCGAATGGTTATTTCTCTTGCTGCTCAAAATAATTGGAAATTGCATCAAATGGATGTCAAGTCTGCTTTTTTGAATGGTTTTCTTGAAGAAGAGATATATGTTGAGCAACCTGCAGGATTTGTGAAGAAAGGGGATGAATCTAAAGTTTACAGGTTGAGAAAAGCTTTATATGGCTTAAAGCAGGCGCCTAGGGCGTGGTATGGTTGCATTGACTCTTATTTTGTTGAAAGTGGTTTTATGAGATGTCCTCATGAACACACTTTGTATGTCAAATGCACTTATTCTGGTGATGTTGTTATAATCTGTCTGTATGTTGATGATTTGGTTTTTACTGGAACTAACTTGAAGCTAATCTCAGAATTCAGGGAGGCACTCATTAAGAGATTTGAAATGACTGATATGGGCCTTATGTGTTACTTTCTTGGCCTTGAGGTTGTTCAGATGGATGGTGATACACAGACAGTGATTGGGCTGGAGATGTTGAGACCAGAAAAAGCACATCAGGATATGCCTTCTATCTTGGTTCAGCTATATTTTCTTGGTCTTCAAAGAAGCAGCAGATTGTAGCACTTTCAACCGCAAAAGCAGAATATATTGCAGCAGCAAATTGTGCTACTCAGGCAATTTGGCTAAGAAGAATTTTGGAATTTTTAAAACACAGACAGGAAGCACCTACAACTATTTTTTGTGACAACAAGTCTGCAATTTCGTTGTCCAAGAATCCTGTCTTTCATGGTCGCAGCAAACATATTGATATCAAGTATCACAAAATCAGAGAGTTGGTTGCTGAAAAGCAAATCAACATTGAGTATTGTTCGAGTGCATGTCAAGTTGCTGATATCTTTACGAAGCCGCTGAAGACGGAGACATTTCTCAAATTAAAGAAGGATATTGGGATGACCAATATATCCAACTTGGTTTAAAGGAGGCAATGTTATAATAATAATATTATTATAGTATTAAACCAAGTAATTAGTTTGTTAATTAGGTTGTTAATATGTTAATTAGAAAAGGTCATGCATGCAATACGTGAAATCATGGAATGTGGCCTTGATTGTAGGAAACATGCAGCATGCCTTAATTTTAGCATTTTTAAGTTGTCTTCCATTCACTATAAATAGTGTGTATGCATTTCAGTTCTAATCATCAATTCAAAGTATCATTCTTCAATTCCTCTTTCTCTCATTTATATATACGTGTGTTTATATATATATATATATATATATATATATATATATATATATATATATATTTAGATATATTATATTTAATATATCTTACAAAAATTAAAACTAAAAAGATATGTAGAACGAGGATGATATGTTGTGTGTATGCTTGTGCGTATATAAAGCTCATAGCTCTACAGGCGAATACGTGATGAATATTTTGACGGACTGTCCTTTTTCAAGATAAATATGAGTATCGTCATATTTAGGAATAGTAGAAAGAATTTTAAAAGTTTAGCTAATACGAATCTGAATTTTGGATAAAGAGAATAAAATGAAAAGGCTTTTGAGATAGCATTTGAATCGAATCAAATGATCCACTTAAAGGAACCAAATAGTCTTTGGACTGTGACCTATCGCATGTAGTAGGCTGCTCAGCGCGCTGTTAGCCTTTTGACTTATATGTTATTCTAAAAGCCTTTTGTTTTAAGTTGCTATTTTTTGGGCTTGGACAATATATTAAAAAAAAAAACAAACAAACAAACAAAATCTTTAGGGCTTGGGCTACCTCTATGGCTCCAACAAGATTGACAATAGTGTATTTGGTTTGGAAAACATTCACACACATATATATCAACTAATATTTATATGCGCCATGCATAAAAGTAAATGATGTTCAATATTAATACTTAATATTAAAATTTTGGTTATATTAAAATAATTCAAAAAATAATAAATAAGTAATGCAAACCACATAGTTTATATTAAAATGAGTAATTATTAACTTAGTTTTTATGTTTGTAATAAAATTTTGGTTATATTAAAATAATTCAAAAAATAATAAATAAGTAATGCAAACCACATAGTTTATATTAAAATGAGTAATTGTTAACTTAGTTTTTATGTTTGTAATAATATATATATATATATTTTGAGTACTATCAACAGTTGCCTCTACTGAGGCTCGAATCCACTCCCATCATCCATGTGAGAGTGTTAATTGGGACACCGGATGTCACTTGACCACAAGGTCTTTGGCATATATATGACCAAGTTTTAGTGCAATCAGACCTTAACGTACAGCCGTTGATGCCGCACCATTATGTATGCAAAAATGCACCAATAGTGTTAGGAAACATACAACAATCTAATGCACCACAAAATGCACTATTAGGTACGCATAAACGCACCATACAGTATTCGGAAATGCACCATTAGGTGTGGTGAGGTATGGTGTAGTTTTTTTTTTTGTGTGTGTATGGTGCATTGGTGCATTTCATTGTTGTGCATTTGTTAACACTATTGATGCATTTTTGCATAACTAATGTTGCGGATGGTGACCACACTAGAAGTTGGCTATATATATATATATATATATATATATATATATATATATATATATATATATATTATAAAAGGATAAAATCTCATGAAAATGGTACTTTGTATGAGAAATGAGAATAAACCTTGACCATCAATTTCAAAAAAAAAATAAAAAAATAGTGGGAGATCTCAGCTTTGAATTTGAAACAAGAAAGAGATGTAGAAAGTATGGTAGAAAATGAAGAATTATGCTCAACTTGTTTAACTATATGAGTGATGGAGAAAGGTAGTGTGTGACAAATGAAAGTTGACGGATCGATAATGTGGTGTGTTGAGCAAATTAAAAAGTTTAAGATAATTTTATGTGGTCTCTTGACCAAAAGAGAATAAGGTTCAATTTTATCCAGATTGTGAGGTACTCAAACTACTCATAAAATCTTGAAAAACAAGAGTCCAACAGAAAATGACTAGGATTTTTAGATATATATATATACACAGTTACACGTACCCTTTAGCAATATCGAAAAGATAGCAGTCAACATTTAAAAGAAAAAGAAAAAAGGATTAACAAGAAAATAATTTGAGTCTTGGGACTGCCGTCAATACAAAGAAACTTTTCTTTAAAAAATTACTCCAAATTTTTATAACTTGGTAAGGTTTTGCTTTCAAAAAAACTTGGTAAGGTTTTGAATCATTTACTTAATCATTTATTATTATTTTACACCTTAAGTTTCCTACCTTGCGTTAAACTAATTCTAAACCTTAGAATCTCTGTATAAGAGTCGTTAGAGATGGTAAATTGTAAGTCGCTCAAACAGTCTCCTAGTCAGTCCATGTTGTTAACTATTCACATAAAAGATCTATTTTTACACTTCTGTCAACTTACGGAGTCCAATGTAATAATATACTCCGTATTATTGTTATTATTATTTAAAAGAGTCAATATGTTTCTTTAATTTCACTGAGAACTGAATTTGTTATATTATAATTACCAAGTCAAACAACATGATCAACATACATTTGTCGCGTCATTATTAATTGTAATATTATCATCTCATATTTACTTTGCCACATCATCAACGTCATGTCAAATTTTTACCGCAAGAATTGAATATTAATTACTAAATAAAAGATAATAAGTCTCAATCTTAGTTATATCTCTAACTTATACATGTTTTTCCTATTAAATTTTTGTATCCACACATTATGAAATAAAATCGAATGCTATTTTGAGTGTCACCAATTATGTTTTGTTTAAGGCAAAAACTTGTGTGAGACCGTCTCACCATGAGACGAGTCGGGTCGGGTCGGGTCAACGTGCAAATGTAACACTTATATGCACAAATGTCATACTTATATGCTCAAATGTAATACTAATCAAAAATAAAATTTTTGTTACTTATTAGGGTAAATGTAATACTTTTAAGGGAAAATACAATACTTTTACATTTCAATTTAAAAGTGTTACATTTTTCCTCAAAAGTATTATATTTGCCCTTATAAGTGAGAGGCATTTGTCAACATTACTTATTATGAAAAATGTATTACTTTTTCTCTTATAAGTAACAAAAATTGTATTTTTGATTAGTGTTATGTTTAAGCATATAAGTGTGAGATTTGCACATATAAATATGACATTCGCATGGTGCTTTAACCCGACCCGACCTGTCTCACGAATAAGGATCCGTGAGACGGTCTCACACAAGTGTGACCCTTTGTTTAATGTGCTACTTATGAAAAAGGAATATCAAAAACACAACACGTGACTACGTTCCAATGATTATTGAATTATAATTCGCTCTGTTGGTTCGATCTATGTTTAATGCTTTAGTCCGTAGTTTTGATACGAAAGCCACCTAACAATTCAAAGAATAGTGTTTCAGAGGGGTTGGTGAATTATTCACATTGAAACAAATTTAATCATTGCCGACCAACACTTGTCAATTTTAACTTCTCCTTGTCCCATTTTTTTTTTTTTTGGTATATTTTGGCTCTTGAGGTTTAATTGCCACATATATTGACTAGTTGACCCCATTTAAAACTGTATTTTGTTTTATTAAATTCCCATATTTTATTTTTTAGAACACACACACATATATGGCCAAATTTCAGTGTCGTCAGGCCTTAACGTGCGGTTGCACCATTAGGTATGTAGAAAAACACCAATAGTGTTAGAAAACACATAACAAAGAAATGCACCAAAAAGTGCACCACACATCCAAGAAAAAAAAAACACACGCACACACATACCCAATGGTGCGTTTCTGAACACTGTGTGGTGCGTTTATGCGCAACTAATGGCGCGTTTGCGTTGATGCGTACCTAATGGCGCATTTTTTTTATGCATTTGTGCATTTCTTTGTTGTGTGTTTCCTAACACTATTGGTGCTTTTTTGCATACGTAATGGTGCGATCTCACGTTAAGGCTTGACCGTATTTGAGCTGAAATCTATATATATTCTTAATAATAAATATTATTAATTAATTTACTTATTATAATTTTTTCCTAAAATATATAAAATGAAATTTTACTACTATAATATTATAACTTAATTAAAGAAATTAATAATTATAATATTATATCATAACTTATTAGTTTTATCAATAACATGACTATATCCTTTTTTTTTTTAAGGCCACGAGGTGTCTTGAACAAACTCTAATTGTAGGAGGCACTCATATTGATTCACGTTCACACCCTAACTGTAGGAGGCACTCAGATTAATCATCTTTCGCACAGGACCGACCCAATTAAAGGGCAAAGTGCACGGCCACCCAGCCAATCAAACTGGTTAAATGCCATTTTTAGGATTTATACCTAAAATTGAGCAAATTTAATAACTATACTAGTTTTTTAAAAAAATTTAAAAATTGATCGGACCAAAATTAAACATTACTCACCTACTAATTTCTGATTTAGTATAATACTTGATACCATACAAAAATTAATAAATTTCCTTTTGTGTTCCTCTCGAATAATTTTATATTCATTTTATTAGATATATTGTTAATGGGTCACACTTGTGTGAGACCGTCTCACGAATCCTTATTTGTGAGACGGGTCGGGTCAGGTCAAAGCAACGTGCAAATGTCATACTTATATGCTCAAATATTATACTAATCAGGAATACAATTTTTGTTACATATAAGAGAAAAAGTAATACATTTTTCATAATAAGTAATGTTGACAAATGTCCCTTACTTATAAGAGAAAATATAATACTTTTGAGGAAAAATGTAATACTTTTAAATCGAAATGTAAAAGTATTGTATTTTCCCTCAAAAGTATTACATTATTCTTATAAGTAACAAAAATTTTATTTCTGATTAGTATTACATTTGAGTATATAAGTATGACATTTATACGTATAAGTATTACATTTGTATCTTGACCCAACCCGACCCTTCACACGGTGAGACGGTCTAACACAAGTTTTTGTCTAAAATCAAATATAAAAGACATATGAATTGCAATGCAAAATGTACTTTATGTTCATTTGAAAATAACTTAATTATCAATTGCTTATTATTATTATTATTATTATTAGGGAAAAATATAATTTATGCCCTTACAAATATGCCAATTACCAATGTTACTTATGAATTATTAGTGGTGTAAATGTTGCAGCTCAATTTTCAAAACTGACATATATTGCCCTCCCCTAATAAGAAAAAGGAGAAACATTGTTGTCGATGAAATGAGAAGAAACGAAGAAAGAAAACTAGAAGAAAAGAAACGTGGTCTTTGAACAAGGAAAATGACATCTTACCACACTTACACCAATAATAATTTAGAAGAAGAGAAATATATGTTACGTTTTGAAAATTGAGGGGCAACAATACAACACTAATAATTCAAAAGTAATATTGATAATTAACACATTTGTGAGGGACATAAATTATAATTTTTCGGTATTATTATTATTATTTACTTTTTTTCACTGTTAAATTCTACTTTGGTGAGTGGTGACTGTTAGGTCTTCGAATCTCTACCCTCTCTCAACTCTCAAGTCTCACCTACCCTGAGAAAGAGCCTCCTTTTTCGCCTAGTTTACGACGAGGTAACGCAAAGGAGAAATCATAGTTAGTTTGTCTCTTCAACCCTTTCTCTCCAGAAGAAAGGGGAGAAGAGAACAAGCAGGGAAAGAGAGATAAAGAAGAGGAAAAAGCTCCCAGGTAATCTCCGCCCATCTTTGTGTTCTCCTCCTTATCTCAGATGTTTGTTCGTTTGTTTTAAGTTGTCATAGTTTTTTTCATTTTTCATCCTTTCAGGTTCTTGTGCTTTTCATCCGACAAAGATTTGATTTTTTAGCAGAGTTATTTAATCTCCAGTAGTCAAAGTTGCTGGAAAATCTGCATCCTCTTTGCCATTTGCGTAGATTAAGAAATTATTCGTTTATATAATCCTTTTTTTTTGAAATCTTCGTTTATATAATCCTTGCTCGTTAAAAAGATTCGATTTTTGGCCAACTTTACTATTACCCATTTCCGGAAATTCATTTTTTCTTTCGTTTTTTTAGTGAGTTGGAATATAAAGATATAGTCTTGGTTACCCAAGATTGAAGAGATTTTTGCACCTTTATATATATAGAGAGAGAAAAACAAAAGGTTTAGTTTAGATATGGATAGGAGAAGGTTACAAGGGGCTGGAAACAATGAGGAGGTGCCATTCTTGAATTCTGGAATTGGGTTTCTCTGGTGTCCTCAAGATGAAGGTTATCACCCAGGTGGCTTATTTGCAAGTGTGGGGCAGATGGGAATGGGATATGGGATATCCCCTAATCCACCAAACTCCACCAATACTGGTTTGAATCTTTCTCCCACAAATTTATTTGGTCCGTACAAGCTGCCTGAAATGGGGTTTAAGGAGAGTGGATTGCCCGAGTTAGTTTCGGGTGAAGTATTGGAGGTGGAAGAGGAAGGGGTGGTAAAGAAAAAGAAGAAGAAGATTGGTCTTAAGTTGAAAATTAAGGTTGGGAATCCATCTTTGAGAAGGTTGATTAGTGGGGCAATTGCGGGCGCAATTTCAAGGACAGCAGTTGCTCCTCTTGAGACAATAAGGACGCATTTGATGGTGGGTAACTATGGGCACTCGACAACGGAAGTGTTTCAGAATATCATGCAAAACGAAGGGTGGAAAGGCCTGTTTAGAGGGAATCTTGTCAATGTAATACGGGTTGCGCCAAGCAAGGCGATAGAGGTAACATGTCTATTATTCTGTATTTAGAAGTTGTGTTTGTGTTACTATCACCAGAATGAACATTATCAATTTTTTGTTTTGGTGAGATTTTTGCAGTTTCAGCTATTTAATTCTTGTTTGCTGCTGCTACTTTTGATATGCTGTACTTAATTTAATATTTATGGTGTTTTGCTGTTTTCCAACATCGTCAATAGCTAGGTCGACTTGTGTTTCGATTCTTTTGCACCAGATACAAATGGTTATTAATCTTCTTGTGTTAGTTCTTTACTTCTTTCCATTACTATTATTAACTATTTTTTGCACTCAAGAATGATATTTGCTTTGCTCTTTGCCCCTTCGCCTTAAGAGAAGAAATGCAAACCGAATGAAGTTTATTTTCATTTTTCAGTACCTAAATAGAACAAATGGTAAATAATCCTTGTTGTTGGTATCTAGATTTTTTGTCATGTCACCCTTTCCTTTGCATCTCCGAACAATATTATTCAAAAGTTTTGTTCATTCTTGAATTGATCTTTCCTTACATTAGTGTTATGGATTAACATATGTTGTTTCATTGTTTGATGTAAATACATCGATTCAATTTTGTTTAGCAGCTATCACTAGGTGGTTGAGCATAATTTGATAAATGTTTACAATATATAGAAAAAATTGATAAGTTACCAACATTCTTTAATGCGTCCCCCGCCCCCCCCCCCCA
>NC_044918.1:18695394-18717508 GCF_003576645.1 Ipomoea triloba | reverse complement strand
TTAATGCCCCCCCCCCCCCCCCCCCCCAACCCACCATACATGCACACACTGCCTATGATGCATATAAACTCTCAAGGCGTAGCATAAGAAACCCCTCTCCCTGTGTGGCTGTTTTATTTAATGATAAACGGCTGCAATAAATATGCTTAGTAACTAATTTTCTTTTTCTTTTCTCCCAAATACTGCCTACTAAACCAATGAGCTAAGCCTGTGCAGACTAATTTTCTTTTTCTTGATCAGATAGTGTGTAATTTATCTCACCTCTGGCTTAACGCGTGCGCTTTCTGATGCTTGCAGTTGTTTGCTTATGACACGGTCAAAAAAGAGTTGACGCCTAAACCCGGCGAAGAGCCCAAATTACCTATACCCGCTTCTCTGATTTCAGGTGCCGTTGCTGGAATCAGTTCGACTCTATGTACTTACCCACTCGAGCTTCTGAAAACTCGGCTGACTATTCAGGTATGCTGCACAAATTAATTTCTCGTGTGCCCTTGTTTTTGCCTATTGGCTATTGGATTGACTTGTAAGTTTTTGACAGAGGGGCGTGTACAAGAATCTGCTGGATGCGTTGGTGAAAATTGTCAAAGAGGAAGGGCCTGCGGAGCTATATAGAGGCCTGACTCCGAGTCTAATTGGAGTGATTCCATATGCAGCGACAAATTATTTTGCGTATGACACGCTAAGGAAGGCTTACAAGCAGATCTTCAAAGAAGAAGAAATCGGAAACATCGCAACCCTCCTAATTGGGTCTGCAGCGGGTGCCATCTCTAGTAGTGCAACTTTCCCTCTCGAGGTGGCTCGGAAGCATATGCAAGCTGGGGCTCTTAATGGCCGACAATACCAAAACATGCTTCACGCCCTTGTGAGTGTCCTTGAACACGAAGGGATCCCGGGACTGTACAGGGGTTTAGGACCGAGCTGCGTCAAAATAGTCCCGGCTGCTGGAATTTCTTTCATGTGTTACGAGGCATGCAAGAGGATATTGGTCGAACGTGAAGAGGGCCAGTAGGTTAGGCCAATGGATCAATTTTTGCTGGCACAATTTAGATTTTCAGTAACAATCTATTTTCAGAGCTCATAATACACAAAATTGTGTTTGACTTACAAGTTGTGTTGTTTGTATTCTCACACACTTTATTATAGTGAAATTAGTACTCTTGAATTTTGGCTAAGCCTCATATTGGTTTATGATGAACATCAAAAGCATATGAAACAGCAGAGGTGAATTTTGGTCTTCATATGGTGTCTTGATGGAACACTTTGCTCCCAGCACATTTTGGTCAATTCTCCAAATTTTAGTATTTTACAGATATGATAAATGGTAGGTAAACCAATTTTTTATTTCTTTAATTATGAGTTAGAATAATATACTTTATGTGTTTTTGAACCATGGTCTATACAGCTGTGTGAATCACGGTCTATGCAATAATGATTGCTAGCACACTACTCATTTGAGTAAGGAAGAAGTCAAATAGAACATGCATAGAGTTGATGTTCGATGGTCTGAATTGGACATCACCCCCTACCCCTAATTTTATATTACCCTCGAGGCCGCATGTCATGGATAAGTGCGTGGACTACAACACTCCGTCATCCACAGTCATGTGTCTTGCTAGGTGTAGAGCTTTCCTACCAAACTATCATCCGTGTACCACGTCGCAAGACACGATCGAGGTCCCTAGTATGTGTGAATTTGCATCCCATCCACTTTTAACAAATGCGGACTCAATTTAAACAAATTTGGTGGATCCATACTCAGCTTTAATAGATATAAATCAAGGGATATAATTCTAGATTTAGCCCTTTGATACACAATGCATATATATATTAACACCTTTGTGCACATCATGTTTCTTCTTTTTTTTTGCCAATAAAAATGCTCTTGCAAGATTTCATAAGTTTTAGCAATACCAAAATGTCTCACTAAACCCTCACTATGTGTATCATGCGCCAACAGTTCATTTCTTTGCATTATTACATATCCTCATAAATGACTTCTCTTCACTTATTTATTAAATTAATATTGTATATAGTACAAAGATAAGAGCTGGAATCAGAATCAAATCCATCAAAGATGAAATGCCGAAAATCAATGAATTTAAAAGAAAACTCTGAGATAGATATATAGGTATCGCTTGCTTTTCAAGTTCACTACCAATAGCTTTGACAAGATAAGTTTCCTTTCTCACAGGAGCCAAACTGGGGACCTGAATGTTCTCAATTTTTTTTAAACAATTAAAACAATAAATGCCAAACACTAAACTTACTCTAACCAAGCATACATGAAAACCAAGACCCAAAAAAAAAAAAAAAAAGAAAAAAAAGACAAAGCTGAAGCGGTCATCAATTCTCCTCTTGACCATTTCCATGGTCCTCAGCAGCTGTTGCCATTATTTCATCAAATTTATCAGTCTTCCCCAGTACTATCTCAATCTGAAAATGCAAAGAACAGAGATTGTCAAGTTCATGAAGTAATCAATTGGTCAATGTTAATGAGGTGGCCATGCACTCAAGCAACAATCATTTAAATTTAATGAGCTACAACAGTTCGCCACAGAAATTATGGCGATTGAATGGTACATTTATATAAATTAGTAATTGGGGAAAACTCACTACTAATGGAGGATGATCTATTTTTATGCAACTTAAAGCTTATTTAAAATGGTTATCGAGAATATGCATTAAATAACTAGTCCACTTTGGGCATATTCGGCAAAGATTATAAATTATGGAGGTGCAAACAAGCTTGAACTTATTTAAGAAAATAATCCCTATGTAAATTGATTGTAGATGACTCATATCCATAAATCCATAATCATCCATAGTGACCCTTAGCTTAGTTAGCTAAGGTGAAGCCTCTTAGACTTAAAGAACAGTAGCTCAAATCCCCCCATCGCTATCCCCCACTAGAGTACCAAAAAGCAAGGCTGCATGTACGGTAGGTATTATATCATAGCGCATTCAAAGAGTACAGACCAACTACCTATGCTAAGTAGTATATAAGGCAACATTTTCAAGCATCCTAAAGTGTTAAACCAATCCCTACGTGGTAGATAGTATTTTAAAACCTAGAAAACAGAACTTACTTTGGCTTTTGAGATTGGCCGCCCTCTTGAATCATCTTTGACATCAACAGTTGATGTCATAATCTCTGCAATGCAACCATTATATTTGCTTCAGCATTTCATAGAAACCCAAACCAACAATAGATAAAGATTTTCAAAGGGATTCTTCACTGTTCATAATTAATAACTAACTTATGTTATGGCAAGGAAACAACTATTTTCTTCAGAAATGTTCTTACTCTTCTCAACTGCCAGTCCATTGTTCTTAAGAATTTCTGCTACTGAGACTACCGTTGCAATTGCTGCAATGTAAACAGGATTTATTAATGACTACTAAGAGATAATTTCAGAGTGCCATGGAAGAGTCATGCCAAACTACTACCTTTCATCCAGATAAGTAAAAATAAAAACCACATTATCACTATTCTTATATGCAACAGCAACAGAAACAGAAACGTAGCTAACTCGCGAAAACAGCCAATTAGGCAATCAACCACACTGCATCTTTGAGCAGGACACATTTAAATTTCATATGAGAAATTGTAGCTAAGCATTATATTCCTAAGCACATTAAACCAGTTTAGACATGAACAAGCCAAATACTTGTGCACATTGCAATGTTACATCATAATAACGAATATATAAACTCTGAAACACAGAAGTTGAAGTTCCGGGTTAAAACTTCTAGGAATTATAAAAGAAGGAAAAGCTACAAGGAGTCAAGGACCATAAAGCCATACCCATTCCAAGAGCAGAAAGCTCCACCTCATTGTGCTGCTGCATATACCTCTGCAGAAAACACAGACCACAAGACCAATCCTTTAATTCAAACAGAGTAATACTCAATAACATTTGTTCACACCTATACATGTAAATATGTAATCCCTCAACTTCAGATTCAACATATGCAATCCCTCAACTTCATATCTATACTATTGCACATATAAACATATACATACATTTATATCAAAACCAAGGAGGTGAGGGTGTTAAGGGGTAAACCTTAGCAAGATTGACATAGAAGAACAGGGGCTTCTTGGTGTTGGAGACCTGAATGCGATTTTTCTTCTGAAGGTCGCCGCTGCCGCCGCCTCCGCTAATGTTGATGTTGTTCACTCCTTCCGTTATCTCCTCCATTGATGATTCTTTTGATTTCCCTGCTCCAATAAACCCTAACCCTAGCCCTAGGAAAATGAATTAGCGGTGTCTATAACAATAATCAGGAGTTCTTTTATAGATAATAATCAATGCATAAAAAATGTGCAGGCGTTATAGGGAAGCTTTGGTGGGTTGCCTCGCTGAGTCTAGAAACCTCTTTAGACCTAATTCATCTCCAGCTTGTTTGAGGAAGAAGGAAATTGAAAATTTTGCAACAGGTCCTTTTTGCATTAATTGCACTTGTTGGGCCTTGTACTTTGGCTTCTTTAAATACTGTCCACAAATTTCACAACATCACCAACTTCTTAGTTCTTACGTTACATCCTAGTAACTAATCTTCTACTGTTAAAAAAAAAAAAAAAAAAAAACACACTAATCTTCTACTCCGTATTAAATTATTAGTTGCTATACAATAGTATGCATTACTTACAAAACAAAAATAAAATTATCAAAAGTTCAATTTTTGTCAACACTTTTTCGATCAGGTCTATTGTATAAAGTCTCTTATTGCAGTTTATCTCTTCTGCCTGATTTGTAAACTATTACTCAAAAACAAAATTTATCTAGTACACATTTTAAAATAGTAACTACGACTTTCCTCTTCATCTAAATACACGCTCTGTGTTTCTTTTACTACTTGTTTAGCTACCATTTTGATATGGCGAAGAAAACCTGAAAATGTTATTTTATAGCTAAAACTCTCCTTTTGTTAACCGTAGCGGGGATAGCTCAGTTGGGAGAGCGTCAGACTGAAGATCTGAAGGTCACGTGTTCGATCCACGTTCACCGCAAAATCTGGTATTACCCTTTTGGTTAACCAGTGTGGCCATTTTATTATTTTATTATATTCATAAACACAGAGATATTATGCTCCTTGAAACCCAGATTCTTGAAGTTAATTTCAGGTTAGAAGCATAAACTATAAATAAGATTCTCTACATCCTTCCTAATAAGATAGACTTTAATTAAATCTGATGTGACAAAAGTTAACATTAAAATATTAGTCTGAAGCGAGGAAGGATTGTTTATTGGTACAGTGGGTGTGGAGTGGCTCCAATTTTCCATTTCTTGGCCTTCAAATCCAACCCAATTTCATTAGCTATTTCTCTAACCAAAATGGAAGCTATTTTCTTTGGAATGAGAAATTTTATTTGTATGCAACCTGTTGGTTTTGAGACTATTGGGTTAGTCAACAGCATGTCAATACAATCGTAAGTATTAAATTGAATTCGGTAAATAGCTTCAGCAACGGAGAAAAAAGAAAAGAGAAGCAATGTATTTTTAAAAAAAAGAAAAGAAAAAGAAAGGGAAGCAATGTAGAACGACCGAAGGGAGAAGAAAGAAAAGAGAAGTAAAAAAGATTAAAATACCCTCATTATTTTACCTATTAATATTTTCCAGTGAGTTTTGACTGGCAATTTGGCTAGAGGGACCAAAATTGATAAAAATTAAATAGTTAAGGTACTAAATTGATAATTTTGAAAGTCTTGGATTGCAATTAACAAGCCCCAATAGTCATAGGATCAAAAGTGAAATTAACTCTTATATATAATAAAAAAAAATTAAAGCATGTAATGAATTTAAATAGAAGGAAAAGAATTATGTTACATGTGTATATCGGGCAAGGTCCATGCGGCGAGAGTGTTCCCGGTCCCCATTCCTTCCTTGTCGAGGATGGAGAATTGACTTTCTCGACGATCCAATGACAAAATAAAAAATTGAGCGCGCCACGGAGCGTAGCAAACGTAACGATTGTCATTTTGGTCATGGTTCATGTGAACCATGGTACACTATATAACAATTGCCATTAATGTGTTGCATCATCATTTGACAAATTCTCATGTGAAACTGTTTCATGGGTCTAAATCAATAAGATAAGTTGGATCAGGAAAAAATTATGTCATGGTTCATAGGTTAGTATTATTATTTGTTTGTTTGGGCTATATTATTTCACATCATTTAAATATGGGCTTTTTGATGGCCCATTATTGATATTTGTTTACTCATTTATCATATTTATCAAAAGAGTTTTAAAGTTAAACTCAAGTCCTGTTAACCAAAGCGGGGATAGCTCAGTTGGGAGAGCGTCAGACTGAAGATCTGAAGGTCACGTGTTCGATCCACGTTCACCGCATTGCGAGTTGTGAATTTTTAGTTCACATTAATTGCATTCAATACCCTGCACTATATCACTACTTTTTCCTAGTACATACTTTCAGGATATGAACATATAAGACAAAACATTCCTATTCCCACAAAACAAAATCTTGTCCCAAACTGAATCTACATTTCTTTCAATCAGTAACTTAGTACAACAATACTTGTAGCAGATGAAGCTCATGTGTACTTTCAATTTCCGACAAACATCACTTTCATGCGATAATCTTGTTGTACCTGTGTTATCTATAAACCTTCAACTAAGTTAGCGACGTATCCTGCCAGCAATGTCTAATCGATACGAAAATCATCTTCTTGGGACTTGAGTCTCTCGAGAACCAAATATGGCAATATAACCATGCAAGCCATAAATAGAGTGAACTGCAAAATATAAAAAATTGAACATCAAATAAAATTCATTTTGATACAAAACTCAGAAGCACAAAAATCCGGGGCATACCACAAGAGGCAGGGTCAAGAAACTCCAAATTGGCCACAATGCAAAAGAGAATCTGCACCGAAGATTTCACGTTCATAAGAGACTAAACTCAAAGATGTGTGATAAGCATTTCTTAGAGACATGAACGCAATAATTCTTCTTACAGGCAGAACGAAATGAGCCCGAGAACGGTGACAACGGGCAGATTAGCAGTACTTGAAGTTTCCCACTTCTCGCTAGACTTTCGGATTCCCCACGCTAACATAATTGTATAAAAGAAAAAGATAGCATTCAATCCAACCGCAAACATGCCCATGTATAGTGGTATTCTGCACAATCCAAATAGCCAATAAGTTCTTCCTCGATCCAAGCTAAAGCTAAGAAACATAAAACTTTAATAATACATAGTAAATCTTTTGTTGTTGTGTCTTCCTTGTATAAGTTCTTGCCATTACTCCAAAATTAAGTGTGGTTTTACCAAGATAGTTTCCTACAAACTATTAACGTCTAAAACAGCAAATGTTAGGTTTTAGTCAAATAGTTAGGTTCAATGAATTATCCAATTTGACATTATTTTATTGCAAAAGATAAACCATTAAAAGCAAAGTTTAGGTTTATATATTCTATCTGGCCAGAAACTTCATTCAGATTCAAAGTCATGGTATGTATAAAATATAACTCAGATGTTGGTTACGACTTCAAATTACAAATCTTTATCCGTTGACTTGAAAAATCAGTTTATTAGATTACAAGCTAAACTACTGTAAACAACGTCAGAATCAATGGATTGGTGGAGGATTACACCATAGGCAACAACAAGTCCTCAAAGAACATAAATGAAATTAAAAATGATAACTTTGACAAGAAAAAAGGGAGATTAAAAGAACAAACAACTCTAAAATCTAAATTGACCAAAAAAAAAATGACAACAACAGACCGTCATTCTCCATAAGTAGGATCTAAAATTGATTATGACAATTAACACAAAATTTTCCCAGAATTATATTCCCCTATTGTTCCATAAGATCCAAGAAAACGGAAGAGATAGCAGATCATAGTTCTCGAGCACAAATCTGCATAAGCTTCTATTAATTGAATGTTCTATTGTCTGGAAAAGGGATTTAAAACTAAACGAGGCTTGATAGTTATGCGAAACACTCAACTAATGTATAATCGTTCTAGTAATGTCTAAGACCAACAAAAACGCATCCATCAAGGAAACAAAGCATCAATTGAAGAAGCAAACATAAAATGAACAAAAGCAAACATTAACAAGCGTAAGAACTCAAACTCATGGCATACCTTCTGACGCGACCATCGTGCCACAACAAGTAAATGAAATTGTAGTCTTGATCACCATAATAGACGATAAATAGGGCCGAAGCTATCCACATACAATTCTCCACAACCTCAACCCACGTCCTTGTTCTCAGACACGAAGGCGATTGTGCAAATGATCTAGAACAAGCATCGTCCTCGAGATCATCGCCGCTCGAGGCATAGCCTTGGCTGTACCTCTGTCTCATGTATCCACCTCCAACAGTTGGAGATCCACCCGACATATTCACGCTACAACCTAAGCTAAATGAACAATTTTAAGAAAACAAAACACTTCTACTTCTCTCAAGAATTCAGTTCTCAACAAAACAGTGCCAACAAAAACAAAACAACCTCAAATTCTACATAACTACCAGAAACCATTCATGGTAAAGAATCAAACAATGCCATACAAGTATCTGTTAATCATGGCAGCTAAAACAGGATAGAGAAAATCACTTATTCCAAGCCTTGCCAGTCAAAACAAGAAAAATCATACCAGAAGAAAACGTCAAATGCTCCAATCTCCAAAGCCCATATGGGGAAATGCAAAATTTTCAAAACCCCCACATCAAAGATCAAACCTTTCACACTGCCCAACTCACCCAATCCAAAAATTACTCATAACCAGACACCCTTTTAGAAGCTACAGAACTCCCTCCAATCCCTTCAAAGAACTCCCAAAACTTTCAATAATTCTTGAAAAAAAAAACTCTCAAAATTTCAAGAACTCTTGAAGACAAGACCCTTCGAAGGCTAAAATAATGCGGAGTAAAACAAGAACAGCGCTGGGGTTTTAGGGGCTTTGGTAGGGTTGGAGAATTGAAGGGCGGCCAAGACAGAGGACAAAGAAGGGATCTTTGTAACTGTGTTTTTACAGTTGGGGTTTGTGTAAAGCCCAGATTCGTTCCTTGTACTAAGAATTTAGGAATGTATGTTTCAGTTCGAACCTTCTTCCTTTCTCAGTACTTGTAAGTTGTCACGTTGTACGTGGACCGTTTGTACATCACTTTTTTTTTTTTCAAAAAAAAAAAAAAAAAAAAAAAACTTTCTTTACGTCTTGTCCAAAAACTGAAAAACTATCCTTAATCTATCTTTTCTTATCTGTATAATCCAATTAACATAAATAAACCTAACCTTTTCTTATATTAATTAATTTAATATTATTGATATTTCATTTTTTAAAATTTCATTAAAATATTTTATTATAAATAAACTAAAAATTTGATTGTTAAATAATTGACTGATAAAATAGAACGAAATATGTTACTCCGTATTAGATATATAATTATTCAAAATAATATTTATTATTTATTACTTTATTAACCCGACTTAAATATAAGTTGGCTTGGTTGGTAATTTGGTATACAGTTGGTTGGGTAACTTGGTATATATGGAATATGGTATATATATAATCATTTAATGTGTAGATTTTATTGGTATAAAAGGATCTGCGTGGTGTAATTTGGGCATGTGAACATGGAAATTACTTAATTGGTTAAAGACAAAATAAAATTAATTAATTAATTACAGTATACGATGTTTATGACTTATTGTCTTTTGTGCAAGCTAGGCAATCATATCCTATACGCATGTTTGCTTTGCCCATAACTAACCAAGCCAACATAAAGTTAGGGCATCCACATTCCACAAACTGCAAAGGGAGAAGACACTTATCATGATTATTTTAAAGCTCTCTAATTAAAAAAAAAAAAAAATTATAATAAGATTTTAAAAAGAATATAAAATATGTTAGTGTAATTAGTTAAGTATCATACTTGTACATTTATAATTTTTATCAGATTTTCTTTTCTTTTTAAACTGTTATCGTTTTCAAATAATATCGTTAAATATAATAATTTGTATACCATGTTTCGTAATTTCTTTATATTTATAATTACTTTTCGATTTTATATTTTTTCTTTGTTTATAATATAATATAACTTGTACAGTGTGTCTATTTTAAATTCTTATACACTTTCAAATTCGATTTGATTTTATATTTTTATTAGTTCATGATGTATTGAATTTTTTAATATAATTTTACTATTTTTGCAATTCCCTGTTTTTGTGAAATTTGAATTCATACCTCTCTCTATATATGAATTGCAATTCAACATGGAAAGGAAAGGAAAAAAGAAATTATTTTTTGCCATTGATTATAATATTATTATTATACAATGGCATTTTAATTTTTATATCACTTTTTTTTTTGAAAATAATTTTTATATCACTTATTCCCTTTTTATTCGCAATAATTATATCCATCTCTATCGAACAATATAATTTGAATTCCTACTTTATTTCAACTTTATTCTTTTTTTACCAAATTACAATTATTTTCTCATTTAATTCCTTCCCCGAACCAAACGCCTGTTAGCTTCAACTTCAATTGATTGAACTGATGAAGTGTCTATTCAAGAAATATTATTAAATTAAATAAAGTGAAGAGGTACAGATTTTATAATTTTGTCAAACACGGAAAAATTAATTGATGCGTATTTAATTTAATCCATAATATAAAATTATAAACTATCCACTTAAATAAGATTTACCAACCCGCAGCCATTTACCATAATTTCCATCAATAACGGCTGAATTAATTGTTACACATTTCTCATCTAATCTTCTTTCTATACATTTTTTTTTTGTATCATTGAAGCAAAGGTGCATTTTGAGTATTTCAAAGACTAAATTAATTACTAAAACAATCACATTAAATCATATACTTTTTTTAGTACTATTAACTCTGTTACAATGCAATATTTGTTCATAACTACTTTCTCAACCTATTGAAACACAAAGAGTCAATATCGTCTCCACTAAGACTCGAACCCACCCCTTCCATATTAAATCATGTACTTAATTAGTTGTTATTTGTTAATTCGTGCAGGTAGGTGAAGATGAAAACAACTTGATTTAGACACAACAAGAAGTTACATATAATAGACCATTTAACCTAACTCAATATATTATTTTTTAAACCTAATGGGAGTAATTGCTCTTTATTTTATTTTAATTTTAAAATTTGGCCTCTTAGCTTACTCTTAGTTTCCTTTGTAGTATTCAAATTAGAAGCCCTTATTAACAAATTTTCTAGCTTAGGTTACTTTCCTATGTATTTAAACACATTTTCAACCATTTCAGCTTATATATTGATTAATGAAATTTGTGGATTTCCTCTCCATTTTGAGAGCCATGGCAAAAAAAACATGCATAGGCCAAATTTACTAGTGCATAGGGTATTTCTCTAAAACTTATATAATTTGTGCAAGTTCATCTCTAATTCACGCATGTGTTTAACGTGTTGGTTTATGACCATCAGGTTTCAATGCCAAGGTAAGGTTTCCTATCACCCGCATGAATAGCTCAATTGGTATAGCGCTGGTACGTAGATTGAGAGTGATGACTATAGATCGAACTCTGCAGTCACAGTAAAAAAGCTTCACCTAATGTGGTGGACACCAAACATTAGTCCTTCCACCTAAGATGTGGGTTGAGTCATCCTAATTTAGCCATTCACAATCTTTTTGAGTTGGGATGTGGGCACCTAAGAGGTGAGGGCTGAGATATGAGGACCTGTAAGCGGGAGACTTCACCTTTTGAAGGTGAAGTAAAGTTTCTTACCTTATTAAACTTTCGTGAAATTCACCACTTTGATGGTGTATTTGATACCCAATAATCTATAATAATGCTTTAAATCATTGTTCACATTTGTTTAACTCTAAAGGGCTCAAATCTTGTCAGATTTAATTTCAACAACTTATGCTTATATCTAATAGATAATTCAAAATCATGAATAAGTCAAACTCAATTTATTAAATGTTTTACCACCTACATTATCCTAATAATTTGGCATAATGTACCTGTGAACTGTGAAGTGTGAACACATCATGAAAAGCGTTGACATAATAATGTATCATAATTAACCAAATCAAGGACAATATATATCTCTTACCAATAATGCTTCTTGAGGAGGTTTTTCAGAAAAAAAATTTAGGGTGGAGTTTTTAAATGACGGGATAAAGTGTATTTAAGAAAAAAAAAAAAAAACTTTTTCCTTGTAAAATCAAAATTTTTGTGATACCTATCGAATGGAGAAATGGAAAAAAGTTATCACGCACCTTGTGCATGTGTGGAATTGCCGGATCATGTTGAGTATGTAAATTATTTTTTTCCCTTTCTTTGTTCCTGAAAGGTTGAATCCCCAACTCCAAAGGCCCGACAAAACATATAGAAGAATATAAATCATGATAACTCAACCATAAACAGTTTTAAAGGTTATCCCACACTATGACTGGTGAGATTCAATTCCTAATTTTTGCTCTCAAACTTCATCCCTATAATTAATTGAGCTGCCCATGCGGACTTCTCCCTTCTCCTACTTATTGAAGTTAGTCTTATGCGATAGTGTGGCACAATTTGTCAACAAAAAGCTAAATTTTCTTGGAAATTGGGAGGCGTGATTGGCGTGTCAATTACAAATTTGATTGCGGAGTTGAACTTTATTCTCTTTTAGCCAAATTCTACATCACTTAATTTTGACAAAATCAAATGGCGCATTATGACTCATCATCTACCGTAACCTCGGGCATGGCTGTGTAAAAAAATTCATTCATTATTAACTAAACTTCAAGAGTTTGATTTTTTGTTTTGAGTTTAGAATAACTTTAAATTTTCAAGTGCGACTTACAAGTTACAATTCTACGAAGAAATTAGTCATTATTTTTAACCGTAAAAACTCTGAATACACCAAAAAAAAAAAAGAACAAAACAAAACAAAAAACAAGAGTCATCTACTATCTTATTAATACAATATAATCATCTATGAGTATGGTTGGTTTGCACATAGAAATCAGAATCGGAATGAGAATCAAATACTTAATAATGATTGTGAGTTTTGGTGAAAGTATTTTATATATTTGGTAGTAGGATATAATTATAATGATTACCAATATTATTGATATTTAGTTATGTATGACCTTGGGCCTATATGGGAATAAAAATTTAAAAATACAAAAACAAAAATCAAAGCAATTGATCATAATATAATGACAACTAAAGCACTAATATGACAACAAATCAAAACAAAAATTTAAAAGCATTAATCCAAATTAAACTTAAAAATCAAATTCCCAATATAAGATGGAATGATATCTCTTTTTAATTAGGGAATGTGGTTCTTAATTGTAGAGGTAATCAAAACTCATAGTTGTGTCTTAAGAAGTTGTCAACCAAACAATAACTATGATTTTTATTTTCATTCCTAGTGTATAAACCCATCAACTAAATACACGGTATTTTTTGCTATTAAATCCAATTAAATAATTTTAAATTTAATTTATTGTCATTAAATTTAATTTAATTATGTTTAATTATATTATTTACTTTTTGGGTAATTTTTCATATTAATCCAAAAAAAAAAAGATAATTCATCTAAAATGATGATGATGATGATGATGATGATGATCATAATAATAATAATAATAATAATAATAATAATAATAATAATAATAATAATAATAATAATAATAATAATAATAATAATAATCCATATCTATTTTTTCAAATTTATATTTTGTATATTAGATTTTTTATAATCAAATATTAGTTTTTAATATTATTAGTTTGTCTCAATTCTTATTTAATTTATCTTTTTCGGATTGTAATTTTATGAAATAAAAAATATTACTAATTTATTTATATTTTATTGATAGAGATTAATAGCTATTTAAAAAAATAATATATGCCATTAGCAATTTAGCATGTTGCATAATATTTGTGAATTTGAAAAACATTTGCATGAGTTGTCTTGTTCGGATAGTAATACTTGCCTTGTCATAATCCGATCAATAACTTTTATCCTCACCTATTATTTTTATACATTTTCTCTCAACGTTTATGTTTTTTCTTAATTCTCATTTGATTATAATTTCATTTCAAGGGTGTAAAAAAATCATCTCAACTTATAGAGTATGAGAAGATTGAGAAGTAAATATTTTTATATACTAATTATTATTAAGATTTATTAATTTATTATTATAATTACAAAAATTTAAAAAGAGAAAAGTTAAAACAAAATTTAAAATGTAAATATCTCAAATTGCTAATTTACATTTAGGGTGTGTTTGAAACAATAAAATGACTTTGAAAAATGAATCATTTTCCAAAAGATATTTTCATTTTTAGTGTTTAGTTTCATTCAAACAAAAATTCACTAGGGGTGTATTCAATCATGACTTTCATAAAATTTTAAAGACTTTTATGAACTTTAAAAGTTTGGAGGTATTCAATTCAAACTTTACCTCCAAACTTTTAGAGAGTATTTAAAAGTCGTGCGGTATTCGATCAAGATTTTTAAAGAGTTTTTAAAAGTCATGTGGTATTCAATTAAAACTTTTAAAGAATTTTAAAAGTCATGTGGTATTCAAAAAGTTATGAATTTGTAAGGACTTTTTAATTTTAGAACTTCTGTAGACTTTTATATACTTTTCCTTCTCAAATATAAATAGTTGAAATCCAACCTCCAACCTCAATATTTCAAAATTTTCTTTCTACCAACACTGAATGTTTTTTTTTCTCTCTCTCTCTCTATTTAAACTATATTTTTTTCTCCTTATTTAAAATTTTAAATTTTATAAAACTTATACCTAAATTCAATAAATTATTTTTTCTTCATTATCTTATATTTTCTACATACCTAAACTCTACCAATTTTTTCTCTCTCCTAAACTTTACAATCTTCCTCAAAAAATTCAATGAATTATTTTTTTCTTCATTATCCTATATTGTTGCTTGTATATTTTGATTTTTTTTCTATGAACTTTTTATCCCTAACTTCTAAACTTTTTCTCCTAAATACATGAATATAGTAAATTTTTTTATCTATCACCGTCAACTTTTACTATATGTTTCATAATATTCATATGTTTATTCTTAATATATTTTTTCTTTTTTCTTTTTAACAACATGCTATTACGAATAGTGAACTATTATTCGTAATAGCAATTTGAGGCTACAAATAGAAGCACCTTGTTGTTGTTAGCAATCTCATATTGTTATTTCAAATAATAGCTCTTTGCTTGATACCTAGCAGTATATCAAATATAATTTTTATATATATTATTAATTTTTTGTTTATTTTATGCAACTAGTAATTATATATTTTTTAAATATTAATTTCTCAAGAAAAAGTAATTATATTTTTAAATATTTTATTTGAACAATTCTATAACTATAAATTTAGAATTTTAATGGCTTTTGTAGACTTTTTAAAATAAAAAAGTTGATAAAAGTTTATGTAAGTTTTTTATACAGATATTTATAGAGTCTTACAAAGTTTTAAAAAGTTTTGGACGACTCTATGAAAGTCAATAAAAGTTTATTAAAATCTATCATTTTAAAAGTTTTTAAAAATCTACAAAAGTCATGATTGAATACACCCCCTTAGTGAGTTTGGTTCATTTTTCAAAAATGAACATAATTATATAATTGGGTTTTGTTTGGGCTAGATTCTTTCATATCCTTGAATTCGGCCACAACTTTGGCCCAGCCCAATTCCCTTTCCATCAATAGCCATGATTGCCGAAGCACATTTGTTATACCATAGACCATGTCTACCTTACAAGGTGGACCGTAATCTTAAACGACACTGAATTGTATATTTTTAGTATTAGAATTATGAATTTTCAGAATGTAATTTGTGTTTCTAAATAAAAAATCAAAACACGTAACGACTGTACTAAATTTTAAAAAAATTAAATTGCGTATTTTTAGTATCGAAATTTACTGCAGTATTTGAAAGGAACTTGTGACTACAAAAACTGTTATTCAGTTTCATTTTATATACACTGTAGTTTCCTTTGAACACAACTACAATATCATTTCGATTAGGGGTGTGCAATTTACCGAAAATTTTTCGGTTAACCGACCGAACCGAAAAATTTCGGTTAACCATTAACTGAACCGAAAAATTCGGTTCGGTTAATGGTTAAAGGAATCTTGAAATTTCAGTTAACGGTTAATTCGGTTCGAAAGGTCGGTTAACCGAATTAACGAACGATTAACCAAATTTTTATATATATAGATAGATAATTAAATATAAATACTAAATACTAATTAGATTGAAGATTTGAAGTTATGGATGTTTGAATATTTGAAGTTATGGATGATTTGTATTTTATTTTAATTGGATTTATTATTTTAGGTGTTATTTTTAGAATTTTATATTTTAGGTTAAAAAAGTTCGGTTAATCGGTTAACCGAAAAGAATTTCGGTTCGGTTAATTTGGTAACACATACTTCGGTTCGGTTAACGGTTAAATGCTTTAAAATTTCGATTAATTCGGTTCGGTTAACCGAATGGTTAACCGAATGCACACCCCTAATTTGGATATAACTACAGTTTCATTGGACAATATATACTCAAATATGTTAAACTATTATTCAGTTTCATTTTATATACACTACAGTTTCCTTTCAACACAACTACAATATCATTTTGATATAACTACAGCTTCATTCAACATTATACACCCAAATATGTGAAATTGTTATTCAGTTTCATTTTATATGCACTGCAATTTCCTTTCAACACAACTACAGTTTCATTTGATAATATAAAAACAAATGTGAGGCAGTATCATTTGAGATGAACTGTAGTTTCATTTACGGAGCTCCGTTAAATTTTGACGGCAACCGTTTCTTTGCCGTTTTTGGACCATGGTCCACGATATGTGTCTATCTTGTAAGATGGACCCAGGTTTGCAGAATAATTTGCAGTCAAAACAATACAATTGCAACCCTTATATCATGGACCAGGGTTCACAGTGCACTATAAACTCTGATACATGTGTATGTGTCTTATGTTGTGAGTTTTTGTATCTTGTGTTATGAAATTATGTACTTTAAGAGTGAATTTTCTGTACTTGAAATAAATTAGTAATTGTGTCTTATGTTATAAATTTGTGTGCCTTGTGTTGTAAAATTCTATGCTTATGAACACAAATACGATAAGTATATAATCGATTAAAATGGAAAAACCGATACTCTATAATACGGAGTAACTTATTATAACATTACCAAATTAATAGAAATAATATGTGTTTTCAAAAAAAAAAAAATAGATATAATATGTTCAGTAGACAAATATATATTATATTGAACACTTATTTTTATGCATCTTGTATGTTATTGCTAGGATCCTTCGTATAAAAGAATGTAACTAATGGTATTGGTACCTCTTGTATGTGAACTTGAAATTAATGGATTGATTGTCACATATTTGAGTGTGACCCTAGAGACATGTAAAAATTTCAATAATCCCTTGTTTTATTTATTTTCCTGTATAATTTTGTGGTTCATGTTGTTTATTTGCTTGCTTGTATGTTCCACTGCATAACTATTCTATTAGCAAATTATTAAGAAGAATGCCATAACAAGTTGTTAAACAACTATCTGAATCATTCGCTTTGTGATTCTAACCAAAAAAATATTACAAAACAACTCAAACTAAGAAGTATAATAAATAACTTTTACTAAAAATCAAACTTAAAATCTTATAATTATCAAATCATCGGTTTGAACAATTTGAGTGAAGTTGTCTCATTGGGCAATATAATCCCATATTATGTGCTTGAACCAAAAATATCTGACAGATACAATCAAAACGTGCTAGCTCTTTTTTATGCACCGCATTCATTTTGTTTTACATAAAAGGAAAAACAAAAATCAAATTCATTTTGTCCACTCAAATTCTCCACCAACACGTTTTCTGTCGACTACAAAAAGGAATCCTTTGCTACTGTCACTATCTAGATAAGGACATTTAGTATAAATTTTTATCTTGATCGACCATCTTTGTTTCTTATTTTTACCTACTAATTAAGCATCACATATTACATGATTAAATGTTCAACGAAAAAATGGTAAAATTTAAAAAAATGAAAATAAAATAATCAATACATCATAAATAAAAAATTATATATAATCAAAATGAATTTGTTAGCATACAAGAAAGTACGCACAACATACAAGTTATTACATTTAATAGCTAGTGTTAACAACTTAGATGGAAAAATAAAAAAAAGTAGATGACCTCGTGGGGTTTAAGAGCATCCTTAGTAGTTTTTTTTTTTGTTTTTGGTTTTGTTTTTTGTTTTTTTTTTCCGGTTTTTGAGAAGTTTTTGTAAGTGTGATTAGGAAAGAGAAAATGGGAAGGGAGGAAAAAAAATAAAACAAATTTATTATTATTTTTTAAAAAATGATCTGCCAGGCGCACCCAACGGGCGCTTGCTATGCGCAAAACACGCACAACATATGTAGTTTTTTTTTTTTTTTTTGGTTCCAAGAACTTCACACTTGCAAGCATCTCAAATTTTCTCTCACTTATACTCTCTCTCCACCATGTCACCCAGCACTGCTCCAAAAATCAAGAAATTTTTTTTTTTTATTTATGGTGATGCTCTAACTCAATGGTTCAAGGGCCACACTAGAAGTCTAGCTCCAGCGGTAGTGAAAATCACTGGGAGACCCAAAGCCCAAAAAAATTGATCAGAGTGATGAAGATTCATTGTTCGCAGAGTGTACATACAGACAGTGATAGAAATTGAGGACTGATTGAACGACTCGCGATTTACCTCCTCTAGCACACTTGGACATGAGTTCTGGGGAGTTAAATTTAGTCGCATATATAAACTGGAAACCTAATATATCAACAAAAATAATAATGAAAAATAGGTAAAATCATAACATATAATAAATAATTTATAGTGTATTAGAAACGGAAGTACAACTAACATGTTAGCACTGCAATTAATTACGGAGTAGTAATTACACACACAAAAAAAAAACAATTTTTATTTTTATTAGAAAGTTATTATTATTGACTCTTATGTAATTTTATAAAAGTATCTAGGCATTTGGTCCTTAATTTTCTTCTCATCAATTGCCATATTTGAATGTCATTGCCAATTTGGCATACATAGTAGAACGAGAAGAAAACAATTTCTACTTAAACTTCACATGCATATATTAGAATTATGCATGAGAGAGACATCTCATAATAGTACGTAATGTCATGTTCATGTTCATGTCCAACTAACCCATCCCTATTAAGTGCATCTAAAAAATTATAAATAATTGTCTAACACTTAATTATTTTAACTTGATACTTTTTTCTTTCATATCTTGTACCCTCTCCCTTAGCAGACCCCCTATAATTATGTGTAATTGTGTGGGTCGAATTTGGGCGGTGATATCTTTGAGAATCATTTACCAACTGAACAAGTTCTTGACAAATAAGATTATTATAAAACAAAATATGCAATTATTTATTAGAAGACAAAGGAGTTTGTTGTGACTATCACTGAATCTCGATCTCTCTCCAAGACTTGTTAACAATTTAAATGGCCTTAATGCACATGCCAACTAATCACTTAGATTAATCAATTTAATCCTCTACTATTTCTTAGATTATTTGTCTAATGGTACATGTTAGGATAAAACATTTACCAATAAATAAAAAATAATACAGAGTAATTAGTAACAAAGGTGCAAATAAATTTATGTATACCTGTGTAGCAACTAGTGCCGGCCTAACATCAACTTGGCTTTCCTGGGCTTTGCCCAACAATCCCGCAACACATGCCAACTAACCTTGATAATACAGCTAGTTGTGTAACATATATCAATTGTTAGGATTAAACGCTTACCACTATATCAAAAGTTATAATTAGTAGCGAAGATGCAACTTTACTTCTAAAATAATACCAACTTCATATATTGAAATATATATCGCTAACCCTTTCTACAAGGCTTGGGCAAATTAAATCAATGGAATTAAATTTACTATTTTATTGCTTGTTCTATTGATTAATTATTTTCTCTTCAATTTAGCACAATTAAGGTCAACTAATTCGACCCCACACCCTTTTAATTTAATCACAAAGTAATCATTGACATATATATATACTCAAACTCATTAATCTTATTCTCATATATCGGAGTATTTAATTTTAAACTTTGATTCTGATTCTCATTTCTCACTAATAAACCAAGAACCCCCTAAAATTCACTGACCTTATAAATAGCTATATATTCTAAAAGTATGCATGAACCAATCTTATGGAAATGACTTATAATAAATAGAATAGGATATTGAAATTGAATTGGTTTGTAACTTCCTATAAACAATTCTTTCAGAAAATTAATGATGAGGTAATACTCAAAATGGCCATAGACTATAGTGGTTTTTCTCAATTTCGTCCTAAACGATCTAATTTAGTCTTAGACTTTTGTGATTTTGCTCTATGTAGTCTTCCGTCTATTATTCCGTCAAATTAGTGTTAAATAGAGGGACAATTCAGTAATTTAAATATTGGTCTCTCTTTTAATTTATTTATAATGATTAAATAAATCACCCATCTTTTATTAATTGTCCTAATATAATTCGTAAATATTGAAATTACTAGGACAATTCGTAATCCGTAAAAGTGTTCTATTGAAATTACTAGGACAATTCATAAAAGAGGGGTGATTTATTTAATCATTATAAATAAATTAAAAGAGGGGCCAATACTGAAATTACTGAATTGTCTCTCTATTTAACACCAATTTGACGAAATAACAAATGAAGGACTACATTGAGCAAAAACAAAAAAGTTTGAGACTACATTAGATCACCAAAGTCGTTTAGATCAAAATTGAGAAAAATCACTACATATATAAATTGAGAATCACTTTAGGTATTAACTCATTGATGATTGTGCCAAACGAGCTGGTGGATCTCACATTAAACAATAATAACCTCAACTCGAGAATTTGAGTAATTATATGTAATTGGCATGTCTAACATCCAACATAATGATTCCGTATGTTTTTATTTTATTTATTTTTTCAAATACAGAGAGAGAGGGATGCCATACATAATAAAAGTGTTTTAATGTTTTATTTTGATGAATCCTTCATGGTTGCATGTGCTGACCCATTTCATGTGGGAGATAATTAAATTACTTGTATGAACATGTGTATTATTAGTGATTTGGTGCAATATAATTAACCATGAAAGGGATCATGAATCGTTTGATTCACTAAATCAAAAAGATAATTAACAAAGATATGTGTAATTATACAAGTATTATTCTAAAAAATACCTATGCGAGGTATATAGAGATGACATGATCTCTTCTAACTTAATCAGAAGTCTCAAGCTCAAGCCTTGTGAATGCAACTACCTTAAAATCCACGACGAGTTTTTTAATCATTTTTTGAGATCCTACCTAGCATGAACACGATTAGTCTCAGTGTATGGTTGCTACTACCAAAAATTGATATGATCTGAGTTAAAATTACTTTTGACTTAGAAGTAGGGACTATATTTGATTAGTAGCGGCTATATATATAATGACGAGAGAAACTTGCCACCACAACTCGAAGATGTGCATAGGGGTAATCCTATTCTTGTTAAACTGTACTAGCTAGGTGAGGCAAAGAGGTCGGTCGGGTGTGGCAAAAATCAAACTCGTGATATTTTTTAGGTACAAAAATGATTCTCTATTCATTCGATCACCTTTTTAATTTGGGGCATATATTTGAACTTTAAATTGTATGCGATTATTGTAGTCGAAATCTATATATATATTAAAACAGAAGTACTAGCTTTCCCGCTCATTTTAGTCCAAAAATTTTGAAATCGGTCAACATAATATTATATAATAATTACTTATCAGAAATTCTAGCCTTCCTTATCATTCCTTATTTATGGCTAAAATTGACAAAATATTCAAAATATGATTCAATTCCTTATTCTACACGGAAATTAATTTGAAATATTTTAGTCAATTCCATTCCTGTATGGATTCCTTATTTATGTACATATATTAACAAAATAGTCACACGGAAATAATAATTATTAAACAAAATTATAGTTATTATACCATGCAATTCAATTATTGTTCAAAATATTTTAATCTTGCGTATT
>NC_044918.1:18694046-18695261 GCF_003576645.1 Ipomoea triloba | reverse complement strand
ATTACTATATTATGTTAATGTACGTAATTAAATTCCTCTCATGATAATATTCAAAAAAAAAAAAAAAATTCCAACAATCAAATTACTATATGATGTATATTATAGTATTAAAAAAATATTACTATATTATGTTATTGTATGTAGTTAAATTCCTCTCATGATAATATTAAAAAAATGAAAATTTCAACAATCAAATTACTATATGATATATATTATAGTATTTAAAATAATATTACTATATTATGTTAATGTACGTAACTAAATTCCTCTCATTATAATATTCAAAAAAAAAATTCAAACAATCAAATTACTATATGATGTATATTATAGTATTAAAAAAATATTACTATATTATGTTAATGTACATAACTAAATTCCTCTCATGATAATATTAAAAAAAAAATCCAACAATCAAATTACTATATGGTGTATATTATAGTGTTTAAAAAATATTACTATATTATGTTAATGTACGTAATTAAATTCCTCTCATCATAATATTCAAACAAAATAAAAATTCCAACAATCAAATTACAATATGATGTATATTATAGTATTAAAAAAATATTACTATATTATGTTAATGTACGTAATTAAATTCTTCTCATGATAATATTCAAAAAAATAAAAATTCCAACAATCAATCTCATGATAATATTCAAAAAAATAAAAATTCCAACAATCAAATTACAATATGATGTATATTAAATAAAAATTCCAACAATCAAATTACAATATGATGTATATTATAGTATTCCAAAAAATATTAATATACAATATGATGTATATTATAGTATTCCAAAAAATATTAATATATTATGTTAATGTTATTATAGTATTCCAAAAAATATTAATATATTATGTTAATGTACATAATTAAATTTCTCTCATGATAATATATTATGTTAATGTACATAATTAAATTTCTCTCATGATAATATTCACACAAAAAAAAATTTACAACAATCAAATTACTATATGATGTATATTATAGTATTCCAAAATAGATATGTCAAGTTTAATTTATTCTAATAAGATAAAATTGAAATCTTCTATTCAATTTAATATTTTTGTATTATAGATATTTTTTATTTTATTTGTTTTATTTTTTGAATTTTAATTAAAATTTATTAAAATTAAAATAATTTAATTTGATTCATATATATATATATATATATATATATATATATATATATATATATATATATATATATA
>NC_044918.1:18615469-18693818 GCF_003576645.1 Ipomoea triloba | reverse complement strand
TCAAATGCTGTGAACAAATTTTATAAAATACCATAAATTATAAAAATTTACAAATCTAAAATAATAGTTATTATTTAAATATTATGAGCTCAAAACAAATTAAATTACGTTAATAACATAACTGAAGAAAAACTAACATAATAATGAACTAATTGAACTAACTTACATTTGTGGAGTTTGAAAAAAATATAATGTTATTGGGTAAATGTCTCACATTTAAATATAATTTTATTAAATTTGTTGGAATTCGCATATTTAAGAATGATGCATCATCTCGAGATCTATCAATTTAAAACGAATAAGAATAAGAGATATATTTTTTTGAATACAAGGCTCAATCTCATGACCTCCCATACGGGAGAGTCACTACATGTCATCTGAGCACAAGATGCATGACAAGAACAACAGGTAATATAACTAAAAGAAAAAGAGATAATAGAACTAAAAGAAATAAACTTTCAAATAAATTAGTTAAAAACATATCATAGATCTACAAATCTTGAACCACAAAGTCTATTGTGGACCTATTATTTAAATAATGATCTAGAGATGTTTTGATTGTGCTACATTTACGGGTTGAAAAATATTTAGAAACAAAACTAAATGGTTTCTAGACATCTATTACTATTTATGATAACAAACAAAAGCTTAAGGAAAAAACTTGTGTGTGACTGTCTCATGGTCTCAATCCGTGAGACGGGTTGGATCTTTAACTAACAAGGTCAAAGATCTGACCTATTAATCAAAAATCTGGCCCGTTTAACGAATTGAGACCCGTGAGACGGTCTCAAACAAGTGTTACTCAAAGTTTAAAATATCACCAAAGTAGATTTTGATACAAAACTCATATATCAATGTAAAATTTTAAAATAAGAATGGTTTTTCATGCTAGGAAAAAAAATTATATAATATTTATCAATATCTATATAATAAAAGAATTATTAATTTCTGTTTTTATCAATTTTTGTAGACATATTATATTTATAGTATTTTGTACAATATAAAAATATATATACATTTTTTTTATGGAATTGTGATTATTGCCATAATTATACACGTTAATTACTAGAATGAATATTTATTAAAAAGTTATTTTAAATTATGTCTAAACTCATATTCTTAATTAAAAATTCAAAAATATTTAAAAAATTTTCTAAATATATAATATAGTTAGGGACTACATTAATCTATATAGATTTAAAAATTAAATTCTTTTAATTTGTAAATGTAATTTTCTTAAGTATAATTAATTTAATATAAAATATAATTAAAAATAAAATTATAAAATTAACAAAATGTGTATTCATAAATATTTAAATTTATAAAAATGCATACATACATATACTTATGCATTATATTAATCATACAAAATAAAAATTCTATTTGTCAGTTTATAAATTTAATTATTTTAGTTATAATATATCAATATAAATTATAATTACAGAAATTATATTATAGAATTTACATATATACATATTAATAAATATTATTTGTATATACACTGTATTACACAATCACATATACAAAATTTAAATTTTACATTTTTTTAATTTCTAAGTATAATTTCTTAGTTACTAATCATATTGTTAGAATTATAATATATATGAAATAAGATTAGGAATAATTCAATTTAATAATGTAAATTTTTCTCTATAAATTTATATAAATATGTATATGATTAGAGATTACATTAATCATACAAAATTTTAATTTTGTATGTTATGATAATAGATACTTGACCAAATATACAAAAATTCAACTATATTATTATATTGTACATTATAATATATTTGTATTTTTAAATTTTATTATTTAAATTTATAATAACAAAAATTTTTCCGTGCAGCGCACGGGTAAAACACTAGTAAATAGTTTATATTGGTAGAGTCCATAATTCTTTTTATATCTCAAGATAAATTTACTCAAACTAGACAAGTACAAAAAAACGATGAGTTGCTAATGCTATATATGTACACATATATTAAATTTATTAATTTTGGTTTAACTCAACTATATTGTAACATAATTTATTCATAAACACCACTCTTCATCAATTTCCTCACTGACGTCACTGTCTAAGCTCCAAAATAAAATATTTCAAAGTGTAACATCAAGGTGGAGTAATTTTAATTAAAAATCGATCTTGTAATAAAATAATAAGATATCATCTTAATTGAATTTTGGACAAATATGGGAGTACATACATGAGCCAATGACAATTTATTTGGATAAAAAAAATGTGAAATTTTAAGGGATTCGATAGAGTCCTAAGAACATAAAATTTTTCTATTTCTTAATTGATAGGCAAAATGACAAAATACCTACCAAGAGAGCCAACTTGTCTATCTAGTAATTTGTTAATTAAATATTAGTACTTCAATAATTGAAGTAGGTACATTTGTTATGTCTCTAACATAGTCACATAGATCAAGACAAGAAGTTTGATCGATGACGTTAACGAAAATGACTTGATACCAAATTTATGTATTAAAACGTTAATTACAAAATATAATATTAATATAAAATTTTCAAAAAAAAAAAACATAATCAAACTAACACTTATAAAATAAGCACATAAGTAAATTAGAATTATTGATGTACGTTAAGAGTCCCACATTGATAAAATAAGGAAGAATATATGAACTTATAAGGTCATGATTTAATTTATCGTGTGATTTGGCTCATGTGTATTATAGCGTGACCCTCAATTGTTATGCCATGACCCTAGCCTAATTTTAATTTATAACAACGTGTGGATTAGTTGAGTTGATGAAATTCAATTCATGAAGAGCCATGGCAAACTCATGTGGTACGAACCTATAACATTTTATAATAAAATCATAAGTTGGGACGAATCGGCCATAAAGTTAAGCAATATTTAAATGGTTATAATTTTATGAATTTCTTAGTGAAAATGTAATTAAACAGTTCCCTTGACCTAAATAGATTTAGTCTTAGCTGTTAAAAAAAAATTATGTAATACAAAAAAGAATTATGTACCAAGTCTAAATTTGTTTGAAGCGGTCACACTTAATTAGCTTCATACTTATATAGATTAATCTCTTTAATCATGTTTTTGTATTGAACATTTTTTTTCAAAGGACTAATTAAGAGTTCAATTCAATCCCTTTACATGCAGAACAAACTACCACATTTTCTTGACATGAGAAAACTTGTGTTAAAAGTAGTTAAACATGAGAAAACTTGTGTTAAAGTAGTTAATCATGCATAATTCCATGATTTTTCATTATCCAAATCCATGGATAAAACATATATACTGCCTTGGTCAGAAATGTAACAAAATATTTCCAAGGCCTTTACTAAAATAAAAGTTCCTTTTCTGCTAAAGAAGTACAATCAATAAATTCATGCATCATATATATTAGAATAAATGTGGTCATTTCTACTCTTATAAATCCGGCCTCTTACTAGGCATGCATGTAAATGAGACAAAATCTCTAGTTATATACATACATAAACTTACGTTTGTATTTATCAGACTATGCAAATACTCAAAAGGTCTCATGCATATCTTCTCAACATGATACAAAACTTATACATTAAGTAAGATAACACTTGCATTAATGTCGATGTTGAGGCAATGATGAAAATATTGTACCCATCACACCTTTGAACTTGTATCATCATTGATTTCTTTATCCATTTCTACTGCATTTGATGCACTAAAACTACATACACATCCCACTATAGAAAAATACACATATTCAATGACACAACCCCCAATCCTCCGTCCAATAATTATGTTTATATTTATGAATTATTCTTGAATTAACATATTTTTTTAAAAAAATTACTATCTTTATTAAATGCAATGATTATTAAATTGAGTTTAGATTACCAATCATTATTAGAGCTCTTTGACACGTATATGACATGTTGATCGAGCATATAATATTAAATATACATATTTTATAATCAAACTGTCAATTTTATTTTTTTTTTAAAATTGAGATTAGCACATTTCTTTCAATTATGGCTAATCTGATTTATAAACCATGCATTGAATAAACAAAGAACTCATATCTCAGTAACGTGGAACCCAGGTGTCACAGCCGTCACCAGTTGTCCCACATTTTTGGTCATCTCTCTCTCAAATTTCTCTATAAATAGCTCTAACTTATAGTGATGAACATCCCTCATCTTTCTCCCTTCTCACCTCTCCAAACTAAATCTTCATTTTCTGAGATTTTTCTTTACAAACTCATTTTGGTTTCAGCAGCTAGCTAGGAGGGGTTCATATACCAATCTTTTTGTTTTTTTTTGCAAGAAAAAATGAAGGAAAACATGGAGAATCCTCTGCGTTTGAAGTCATTGAATCACATATCAATTGTTTGCAGTTCAGTGGAAAAGTCTCTTGATTTTTACCAGAATGTTCTTGGCTTCTTCCCCATCAGAAGGCCTGGTTCCTTTGATTTTCGTGGAGCTTGGTTCGTATTTTGCCCATCCTATAATTTTTTTAAAATTATTTTTAGTTTTAAGTTTTAACATTTAATAAATTTACAATTGCAGGTTATTCAACTATGGCATTGGGATACATCTTTTGCAAGCAGAGGACCCTGACAACTTGCCCAAAGTTACCAACATTAACCCCAAGGACAATCACATTTCTTTCCAAGTAATCCCCTACTAAATTCCCTATGTTTTATATTATATCTGTCTTATTTTATGTGTCCGATCAGTTAAATAAGACTTGATTGGAGTTACGTATAATTTAAGTTTAAATAATATTAAATTTAGTATTACTATTGTTGGTTTTATGGACACGAGGTAGCCAGACGGCATACAAACAAACTGTGAAACAAGAGAGATAACAATAAAATATGAAGAAGCAATTGGATAAAGTAACTGCACTTGTATTAAAATCAGAACCTTTTACAATGTGACCCCAAGGTATTTATACAAGAATGAGCCTTTACAAGAAAAACTTAACAAATCCAACCTTAGGAATGTTACTTAACCTGCCAAACCGCCATAAATACTACCTAATACGGAATAGGAAAGGATCCTGCTAAATCTGTGAAAGATTCCCTACAAATCTTGGTTTGCAGCATCTGAGTGGCGCACCCAGTCCAGCACCACGACAAGACTGCCTACATCAGGTGGGTTGCTTGTATAGTTATATTCGTACCCGACCCATCTACTGTAAAGGTGGTCAATTTGCGGGTTCGACCCTCTAGGCTGGATACCCTAGTCTGGTATCAATATGTACCAGATGCTACGAGATTGTGGAAAATTATTCACCTTTATCAGCTGCCATAGATGAAAATTTTTGAGTCAGCAAAAAAATCTCATCTTAGTTTTGAATTCTCCTCTAAACCTATCGTTTACTAGTTTGAACATTCCAAACATTAATTTTGTTTTTCAGTTTTTAGTGTCTATGATGTGAAATTTTGTTTTTCAGTTTTTAGTGTCTTGAAATGACTAAAGTACCCTTTGAATGGCAGTGTGAAAGCATGACAACGGTGGAGAAGAGGTTGAAGGAGATGGAGATAGAGTACGTCAAGTGTAGAGTAGAGGAAGGTGGGGTCCACGTGGATCAGCTCTTCTTCCATGACCCTGACGGAATGATGATTGAAATCTGCAACTGCGACAACTTGCCGGTCATACCTCTCTCCGGCGAACCCCTCCGGCCTGCTGCGGCCCTCACTTGCACCATGCAACAGCAGCAGCAGATTCAACAAGTTGTATAAACATATATATATGGTGATGCTGTTTTGTACACTTTTTAATACCTGAAGTAAAAGGATAATGGAAAGCTATTTTCCAGTTCAAGATATTATTCCACGTTCAATGTATTCAATTGTACGTTAATATAATGTTTCGTGTGCCATCGTGTTGAGATGTCTTCTCTAATCTCTCTGTCTTGATATAATTTGTTTGGGTAAATTCACGAGTTGTTCCGGGTATTTTTCCATTCGTGGTCCACAACTAATCCCCGCTTGCTATTGGAAAGTAGGAAAGTATATATTGTATTAAGAATTGTATTTCTATTGTAGAATTATAGTACGAATATGAATTGTATTACCCTTTTTACAGTATTAGGCAAACTTTAATAGTTTACGAGTGTTTTGCGCGAGAAGTTAAAGTGAATGCTTTTGATTTTAGTAATAATATAGATTAATAATTTTAATGTAGAATTGTATTATGAATAGGAAAGTATGGAAAAAATATATTTATTAGGAATCATATTACAATATTTTAATATACAATTGTAGTACAATATGATGGCTTTACTTGGTAAATGGTTGTTAGCTGATTGGGTTAAAAGGTATGATTAGTTGATAACATTAGGTGATTGTAGAAAGTTGTTTAGTAAAATTAGCTGTTAGCTGATAGCTGTTTGGTATAATTTATTCTCTCAAAAAGCTAATTGAAAAGGCTGATTTGAGTAGCATTTTGAATTTTAGTATTTTTGGAGTTACAAAAAACTTATTAACCAAACAACTAATAGTGGTCAAATAAGTCAAAATTGACTGATAGGCTGATTAATGACCAAACAGAGCCGATATCTATATTTATATATTATTATGTGTTCAATACACCAATGGACCAGAAGGCGTTTGGTGAGCCAAAGGATGCCCTTTAAAGGGAGGGAATGGTGTCTATTTATATTGATAAAGGACTCACTGATGGTTGACAAATTGACGACATCTGACAACCTTCATTTTTGGTCACACACGTGTCCCTTACTACTTTGTTTCCATCGGACTCTCATGAATGTGTCTCCTCCCACTATTTTGCTTACAGCGCACTCTCATGCATAAGTGAAACTTCCTACCCTGTAGTATACAAGATCTTGAGTAGCTTGGTGGTTTGGAACTTGTGTTGTTAAGTGAGAGGAGGGTTTGAATTAGGGGTGGGCAATTCGGTTCGGTTTATCCGAACCGAACCGAACCGAACTAGTAATACAAAACCGAACGGTTCGAGATTCTTGTAAACCGAACGGTTCGGTTAAAAACCGAACCGAACCGAACGTTGTTAGGTTTTAATAATAATATATACAAATATATATTATATATAATAAATATATATTAAATTATATATATGTATATCCTAATTGGAATGAAAAAATTCATTCCAGTGGAATGAATTTATCCTCCAGTTCACTGGAATGAAATTTCAATTCTTGAAATTTCGTATGTGATGCAAGTGAACGTGTACGAAAAAGCTGTCGTAAAGTTTCGTTGTTCGTTCCGTCGTCGACATAAGATTGGTTTTGTACAACAACCTTAACCGCACAAGCCTGGGCTGGGCCTACCTCGATCCCTAGAGGAGCCGTATGAGGCGGAAGCTCCACGTACGGTTTTGAAGCCGAGCCTTTCCAGCAATAGGGCCTAGGGACCGATATGATGATTGGTTTAGGTAGGGCGGCCGGCCTACTACGGGCACCTGTAGGGATTAGTGTGTGAGACCGCGATCCACAAACTTACGCATGGGACTCACCCTTTACTTGGGAATAGAGAGGGGAAACATAGCATGTCGCAAGAGCGAGGCGAGGTTTGGAACCCTACTGCGAGAGGGACGCCTCGCGAGCCGGGCTTTTAGAGATGAGGCCTTTTGGCGAAGCCAAGTCAATTTCGGGCCACCAAACCCTGCAACTGATGAGAAGGCCCTATGGAGTAAAGGTAAGCGTGTACGTTGTCACACTCCCTGCCTTCCAAAGGTGCCTAGAGGACGGGCCAGACGCAGCAGAGCGACGACCCGGGAGCGAATTCCCCACTGGATTGAAATTTCATTCCAGTGAACTGGAAGTCCAATTTTGGAATATTAGTTCCAGTTTTATTTTTTATTTATTATTATTTTTTTAATTCAACTGGCCCTATTACATTGTAACATATGCTAATCTAATATTATTAATTTTTTTAAAATTTGTTTATCAGCATTAGTTTTATTTTTTATTTTAATTTGTTTGAATTGTTAATTTGTTATGTTGGTATTTAATATTTAGATATTAGACTTTGGATTTGGATTATGTGATGTTTCATACATAGTTATTACGGTGCCCCGTTAAGTCGCGGTGTCCCTGGCCGCCTTATCGCGTAGGAAATGTTGAAATTCAGGGGTCGTAAACCGAACCGAATTAAATCCGAACCGAAACCGAACCGTTTCAAACCGAACCGAAACCGAACCGAACTCTAATATTAAACCGAATGGTTTAATTTTTTTAAAACCGAAAAACCGAAACCGAAACCGAAACCATAACCAAAAAAACCGAACCGAAAACCGAAATGCCCACCCCTAGTTTGAATCCCATGACAACACATCTTTTCTTAGTTCAATAACATTTCATTATTCTTATTGGGCTAACACTTTATCCATAAAATTATTGGACCAACTCTCATCCATAAAGATGGACACCTCGCTTGGACGGTTAGATCAAGACTTTCTCAATAAAATGAGTCCGGAGATCTCATGACCCATTAATTATGATTTGACTTGAATACAACCAACAACTTGATTGTGTTAAATCTTGTTGAGATTTTTATTTTTAGCCTTCAGAATGCTCTTTTCGCTCCCTTCCATTTAAATAATGAATATTAATGTATATTCCAGAGAATTTGAATTAAAAATATTTAAACATTCAAATCACCTTCTGCGCTCTACTTCAAAATGACATTCAAATTATGCATTTGCATTTAAAATATTATGTTTTTGTAATTAATAAATTATGTGTCTATAAACAAATTGAAGACACATAACACAAGACATAAAAACTCAAGACACATGCACTTTTACCAAAATTTAAAGTGCAATGTAAACCTGGGTCCTAGTATAAGGATTGTCTATAGGCTACTAAACGTAATAAAAACAAGATAGCCAATTAGTATCTCAGCTACTAAACGTAATACAATTTTTTAAGAAAAATCATTTATAGTTCATCCTGTATCACAACACTTCAAAGTGTCGTCAGCATTATATTATAACACTAAATATGCAATATCGAATAAATTTTTGACAAATATTTCATCAGCAAAAGTATGCATAAAATGATTAAAGCATTCAAAGTGAAAAAAGGAAAATAAAAGAACCTGAAAATAAGGAGTGTTTGTCTAATGAGAGTAATGTGTTACAAGACCGTGGTTATTATCGACCTTCAATGTCTGAAATAGTGACCATATTAATAGAGCCAACTTTTGAATTGTTAACGACATCATCACATCTTAAGCCGATGATAGTAGAGAAACCAGGTTGTTTAGGAGTAGGTAAGACCATTAATTCATTACCAAGCATAGATACCACATCTGACATGACTGGTCTATCTGTAACACTATCTTGAACACATAACAAACCTACTTGAATACATCTTATTGCTTCATTCAGTGAAACTGTTTTGTCCATTGTTGGATCTATTAGTTCAGAAATTCTTCCTTCTCTCCATACGTCCCAAGCCTAATAACCATTTGTAGGAAAGAAAAGTTATGTATATGTAGACATGTGTGTAGTTATTGCTCCAATTTAGATAAAGATGTTCAAATGAAAGAATCCTAGAAATAGACTGATGATTTTATGCGATTTGTGCGTAGAGTAATACTTACATAACTAAGTAAATTTGAAACATGATGTGGATTGTAGAAGTCATTGTTTCTTTTCCCACTCACAATCTCCATTACCATGACTCCAAAGCTGAAAACATCAGACTTCTCAGAGAAACAACCATTCATTGCATATTCCGGAGACATGTAACCACTGGTTTAGGAAAAATTATTAGACATGTCAAATAATAGATAAATATAAATACGAATAGATATAAGTTTTCATTGACTTACTAAGTTCCAATAATGCTTTTTGTGCTTGCTTGATAAACATTATCTTTAAATATTCTAGCCGTCCCAAAATCTGAAATCTTTGGATGCATGTGAATGTCTAGTAAAATGTTGCTTGTTTTCAGATTCCTATGAATAATTCTCATTCTTGAATACTTATGGAGGTACAAAAGCCCTTGAGCAATCCCATCAATTATGGAGACACGCTTTCTCCAATCAAGACAATCTTTCTTTCTTTCATCTGTGCAAAAAACAATGATAATATATTCAATTAAAGGATCCAAGTAAGGGAAAAATTATAGGGTGGAAGATGGAAAATGAATACACCATACTAACCAAAAAGAATTGAATCCAAACTTTTATTTGGCAAATACTCGTATATTAATATCCTTTCATCCCCATGAGTGCAACAACCTAAAAGTCTTACAAGATTTCTGTGTTGTAACTTTGAAATCAATAGAACCTCATTTTTGAATTGTTCAATTCCTTGTCCAGACATTTTTGAGAGTCGCTTTGCTGCGATTTCTTGACCATTGGGCAATATTCCCTGAATAATAACTATTTATATTAATTCAAAGTGAATATGATTTAACATTCAACATTTACTTCTAAATTTTGTACAGTAAAAAGTTACACAACCAATTAATATCGTTCATCAGAGTTAATATACAGATCATCAGAGTTAATATACAGAGTTTTTGTTTCATATTAAATTTGACATTTAATTTATTGTAGGTTTGATAGGGATTATTTCCCATGTACATCTGATCAATATCGGGTCAGGGTTAAGTGTCATTTTGAAAAATATTTTATTCTTAAAGCGTCAAGGCATATACCTATATAAGGACCTAACCTTTCAGCACAAAATGCATTGTGAACCCTGATACAAAAACTCTATACATTCAATTTACACATTCTATAACTACAGTTAACAATTTTTGTACATGTAAACATAAAAGTTGATAATTGCTGATACATATGATAACTACAGAATGTAAACTATAGATTGCAAGTACAGAATGTGTCAATTACATGTACAGAATATAAAGGTTATTTTTGAACAAGGGTCTACAATGCAAGATAGATCCTAGTCCATAGTATAATTTGCTCAAACTGGGAGCCATTCAACACTGAATACTCAAGCTTAAAGTGCTAAATAGGAAAGAAAAAATGTGGTATGACTATCCTGTAGTCATTTACACTATCAAGCTTAAAGTGCCAAATAGGAAAATTGTTTATCATACCTTATATACAGGACCAAATCCTTCTTGACCGAGCTTATTTTCAGTAGAAAAGTAATTGGTAGCCATCTCTATGCTTTTGAAATTAAAGAAAGGTAAGTCCTCATCCTCCTTACCAGCAGGTTGTTGTCTTGAATGTTCATTTGGGGCTGTGACAAAACTTAAAGCTGATTAGGCTATAGCCAGAGCTAAAACACTAAGGAGTTGTTAATTTGATATTAAGAGAATATATATATATGTACCTATGAAGCAACTGCAGCAACATTTTCTTGGATTCATATACCATACAATGAAAATCATGGCAAGGATCACCAGAAATGTTACTGTTAGAGCAGCTATAGTTGCTGTTTTGTTGTGGTGTGACTTTGTCTTTGTCAAAGCCTGGGTGGCAGGACTGTTAACTGGAGACAATTTGGTTCAATTTGCTTAATATATATATAGTTGAATGCAGATCAGTTGTGTGAATATGCTAATTATACTACTTGAAATGCATATATACCTGGTTTGGCATTGTGGCGAATGTAAAGAGCTTCACCGTCAGAGGCAAAACGATAGGCAGGGGAAGAAGAAAATTTGCTTCCTGTTCCAGCTTCAGCATTGATAGAAGCATAGGCGTTGCAAGAACAATTTTTTGCACACAATTCCTCACAGTCAGTGATACCAAACGTGAAGTTATACAAATATTGTTCCCATTCATCAATGAAACCAGTTGTTGAATTGAACCAATCGTTGTCTCCAACACTACAATTGGATATCTTGACTCTTATGCACCCCGCCGCATTGGAATCAGCCCATTCCTTGTTGTAACAGTCAAACACGGATCTATTATATCCATTGGTTTCCACACTTACTTCCCCAATTGCATGAATAATAAGGGTATAGTAGGCTAAATCATCTTGATCATTATTTAAAATAAAGTAGCTTTGGTTCTCATCAGAGAAATAGGTGAAGTTAAGGTATGGAAGAAATGGAAAGTTGTTACCATTCCAGACCCCGCTTTGCCAATAAACAACCCCTCTTCTCATGAGAACTAGCTGCGGTGGCTTAGTATTAGTATTATTGTTTGGATAATGAACACCAAAGGTAAAAGCACCAGGAGAAGGGTTTTGCTGGTTTGTCCAAGAAGTGAGAAAACGTTGGTGAGGCTGTGGAGTTTTCAGCCCAAACCAACCCAATTTCATGCCTTGAACCCAAGTATGAGTTGGGTAGTCGAAACTTTGCCACAACGTACGCCCCCCTGGACTTCGGAAAACTAAGTTGCCATTATCAAGAAGAGTTGCCGATGTTTTTTTAACGTAAGAAGGTTGTTGAATGTTTACAATGAAACCTTTACCTGCAGCAGCATATATTATCAATTGCCCTTCTTCTGACATTGATAAATATGGAGGGGAATCATTATCCCTTTGTTCCTGCCCCTTCCAAGCAACCCAAATCGTAATATTTTCCGGAGGCAGTCGGGAGTAATACCAGGCCGACTGTATACACAAATACCAGCTGAAGGTAGACCCCCCGGCAGGTTGCTGAATGAATTTTAACATGTACTGTCCGTTTGATGACTCCAAGTTATTTCCGGCATAATGCCACTCCATATCTCCAGGGGCAAATGTATCTTTAGCATTAACATGACAGATCAAACCAGCATGACAGATGAAGAAGAAAGCACCAATTCCAACCACTGAAACGCGGCTACTCATTTCTAATACTTATTATCTGATGTGGGTAGTTTATGATTAAATGGCTAAGCCATCCTATGTATACATGTGCATTTTATTTTGAACATTATCATCAAATTAAATAGGGGAGAGGACTGGAAAATAATTTAGTTGCCGGTCAACTAGATACACTCCAAATGTATTAAGGCCCTGTTTGGTAAATAATCAGCCAATTTTGGCTTATTTGATCACTATTAGTTGTTTGGTTAATAAGCTTTTTGTAACTCCAAAATGCTAAAATTCAAAAGGCTACTCAAAACAGTTTTTTCAATTAGCTTTTTGAGAAAAGAAATTATACCAAATAGCTATCAGCTAACAACCAATTTATCAAACAATTTTCTACAATCAACTAATATTATCAACAAATTATACCTTCTAACCCAAACAGCTAACCCGATCAGCAACAACCATTTACCAAACAGGGCCTAACTCTTCTCCATGCAACTTCCTTTAATTTCTTGTGTGGTCACTTTTGTGTAATAGTCTTTAGAATTTATTGCGCTAGGTCGGCTATTGATATAATTGAATATTGGACCTACTATAGACTTTGAATGGCAGTGTGAAAGCATGGGAACGGTGGAGAAGAGGTTGAAGGAGATGGAGAGTTGGAGACAGAGTACGTAGTCAAGTGTAGAGTAGAGGAAGGTGGGGTCCACGTGGATCAGCTCTTCTTCCATGACCCTGACGGAATGATGATCAACTGCGACAACAATTGTATACCAAATATTGGAATTGAAATTTTCAATAATTTTATTCAAGCAAATCAAACACAAGAATTTAAATTAATTATCACTTTTTTTTAAAACAATTAATTATATATCACTTTATTCCCACGTTATTCATCTTCCATGGAATTGCAATTCCTTTTCCATCTATTTTCCTCCCTCTAACCAAACGCCTTGATTGCATCTCGGCTACTAAACGTAATAAAACAATAATTTAAGATTTTTTTTTATCTCTTCCTGTATCACAACACTTCAAAACGTCGTCAGCATTATAACACTAAATAAGCAATTTCTAATAATTTTTTTTTACAAATATTTCATCAGCAAAAGTATGCATCAAATGATTACAGCATTCAACGTGAAAAAAGGAAAATAAAAAAAAGGGAAAATAAAGAGTATTTGTCTAATGAGAGCAGTGTGTTACAAGACCATATATGGTTGTTATCGACCTTCAATGTCTGAAATTGTGACCATATTAGCCGAGTGAACTTTTGGATTATTACCAACATCATCACATTTTAAGCCAATGACAGTAGAGAAACCAGGTTGTTTAGGAGTAGGTAAGACCGTTGATTCATTACCAAGCACAGATATCACATCTGACATAGTTGGTCTATCTGCTGCACTATCTTGAACACATAACAAACCTATTTGGATACATCTTGTTGCTTCATTTATTGAAACTGGTTTGTCCAGTGCTGGATCTATTAAGTCCAAAATTCTTCCTTCTATCCATACATCCCAAGCCTAATAACAATTTGCAAGTAAAGTTAGGTAGATGTAGACATGTAGTTATTGCTCCAATAATTCAGATAAAGATGTTTGAATAAAAGAATTATAGAAATAGAGTTATGATTGTTTATGCTGTCTATGCATAGAGCAATACTTACATAACCAAGTAAATTTGAAACATGATTTGGATTGTAGAAGTCATTGTTTCTCTTCCCACTCACAATCTCCAGTACCATGACTCCAAAGCTGAAAACATTAGACTTCTCAGAGAAACAACCATTCATTGCATATTCTGGAGACATGTAACTACTGGTTTAAGGAAAATTATTAGACATGTCAAATAATAGCTAAATATAGATAAACATTTTCATTGACTTACTAAGTCCCAATAATGCTCTTTGTGCTTGCTTGATAAACATTATCTTTAAATATTCTAGCCGTTCCAAAATCTGAAATCTTTGGATGCATGTGAATATCTAGTAAGATGTTACTTGTTTTCAGATCCCTATGAATAATTCTCATTCTTGAATACTTATGGAGGTACAAAAGCCCTTGAGCAATCCCATCAATTATGGAGATACGTTTTCTCCAATCAAGACAATCTTTCTTTCTTTCATCTGTGCAAAAGCAATGATCATATGTTCAATTAAAAGATGCAAGTAGGAGAAAAATTATAGGATGGAAGATGGAAAATGGATACACCATACTAACCAAAAAGAATTGAATCCAAACTTTTATTTGGCAAATACTCGTATATTAATATCCTTTCATCCCCATGAGTGCAACAACCCAGAAGTCTTACAAGATTCCTGTGCTGCAATTTTGAAATCAATAGAACCTCATTTTTGAATTGTTCAATTCCTTGTCCAGACATTTTTGAGAGTCGCTTTGTTGCGATTTCTTGACCATTGGGCAATATTCCCTGAATAGTAACTACTTAGATTAATTCAAAGGGAATATAATTTAACATTTAACCTTTACTTCAAAATTTTGTGCAGTAAAGAGTCACACAACCAATTAATATTGTTCATCAGAGTTAATATATAGAGAGTTAATTTATTGTAGCTTAATAAAGTGCCAAACAAGAAAAATGTCATCATACCTTATATACAGGACCAAATCCTCCACCAAGCTTATTCTCATTAGAAAAGGAATTGGTAGCCGTCTCTATGGTTTTGAAATTGAAGAAAGGTAAGTCCTCATCCTCCTTACCAGCAAGTTGTTGCCTTGAATGTTCAGTTGGGGCTGTGCCGAAACTTAAATCTGATTAGGCTATAGCTAGTGTTAAAGACACTAAAGAGTTGATATTAAGAGAGTATATATGTACCTAAGAAGCAAGTGCGGCAACATTTTCTTGGATTGATATACCACACAATGAAAACCACGGCAAGGATCACCAGAAATGATACTGTAAGAGCAGCTATAGTTGGTGTTTTGTTGTGGTGTGACTTTGTCTTTGTCAAAGCCAGGGGGGCAGGTCCGGCAGGATGGTGAGGTGGAGACAAAACTTAATACATATATATATATATATATATAGTTGAATGCAGAGCAGTTGTGTGAGTATGCTAATTATACTATTTGAAATGAAAGAGTAAAAATAAAATTATGAGTAAATTAAAAGGGTTAGTGGGCATAGATACCTGGTTTGGCATTGTGGCGAATGTACAGAGCGTCACCATCAAAGCTGTAGTTGTAGGCAGGGGAAGAAGAAAATTTGCATCCTGTTCCAGCTTCAGCAATGATAGAAGCATAGGCGTTGCAAGAACAATTTTGTGCACACATTTGGTTGCAGTCAGTGATACCAAATGTGAAGTTATACAAATATTGTTCCCATTGTTCAATGAAACCAGTTGTTGAATTGAACCAGCCATTGTCTCCAACACTACCACAATTGGATTTCTTGACTCTTACGCACCCCTCCGTATCGGAATCAGCCCTTTTATTGTTGTAACAGTCAATAGCTGTGAACATGCTGGATTCACGATAATTATCCGTAATCACACTTACTTCCCCAGATGCATAAATAAGGATATTGGATGAAATGTCATCAACTACTTGATTATTCAAAATAAAGTAGCGTTCGTTGTCATCAGAGAAATAGCTGAAGTTATAAACACCAGGAGAGTCCCGAAGAAACGGAAAGTATTTACCATTCCAGACCCCGTTTTGCCAATAAACAATCCCTCTTCTCATGAGAACTAGCTGCGGCGGCTTAGTATTGTTTGGATAAAGAACACCAAAGGTAAAAGCACCAGGAGAAGGGTTTTGGTGGCTTGTCCAAGAAGTGAGAAAACGTTGGTGAGGGCGTGGAGTTTTGAGCCCAAACCAACCCAATTTCATGCCTTGAACCCAATTATTAGTGGGGTAGTCGAAACTTTGCCACAACGTACGCCCCCTTGGACTTCGCAAAACTAAGTTGCCATTATCAAGAAGAGTTGCGGTTGTGTTTTTAACGTAAGTAGGTTGTTCAATGTTTACAATGAAATCTTTATCTGCCGCATTTATTTTCAATTGCCCTTCTTCTGACATTAATAAATTTGGAGAGTTATCATCACTTTGGCCCTGCCCCTGACAAGCAACCCAAATCGTAATTTCTTCCGGAGGCCTTTGGAAGTCATACCTGGTGTACTGTATACACAAATACCAGCCAGCTGAAGGAGGTAGTGCCCTCCTGTAGCTTTAATGAATTTTAACGTGTATGATGAAGTGACCGATGTCAGCCAAGGGCACATTTGTATTTTCCCTTGTGCATTCTATTGTATCTGTTATAACCGTTCTCTGCTGAATATATAAAGCAGACTTATCTTCTCTTCAGCATTGTAACAAACACTTTGATGTTCAATAACAGTTCAGCTTTTCTCTTGTTCCATTAATGACTTCTTGACAAAGCTTTAGTCAAGCTCTTTCAACATGGTATCAGAGCGGCACCGAAGCTATGCTGCGGCAGTCGTTTTGGATGAAGAAGCCGGCGAAGGAACTTCAGCCGGGCAGACAGCAGCACCACCGACCTCAGGAGGTCGGAATCCAGAAAACCAGAACTCAGTTCAGCGAAACGAAGAGTTCGACGATCCAATGTATCTCCATATTACTGAGAATCCAAATTTGATTCTCGTTTCACCTCCCCTGTCCGAGTGTAACTATGCGTCTTGGAGTCGATCGATGAAAATAGCGCTGGGAGTTAAGAACAAGCTCGGATTCGTTAATGGAGCCATTCTGTGTCCAGATGAGTCCGATCCTAAGTATCCCGTGTGGATGAGGTGCAACGACATAGTCTGCTCATGGATCTTGAAATCTCTCAATTCCACAATTGCGGAAAGTGTCCTTTACTTTGAAAAGGCAGCAGACATCTGGAATGCTCTCAGACAGAGATACTCTCAAGCCGATCCTCATAGGATTGCGGAAATACAGAATGAAATCTTCAGGAACATGCAAGGTAATATGACGATTAATGAATACTTTACTTAACAAATACCAGGCCAGACATTTCATATGCTGTTCAACAACTAAGCCAATTTGTTGATAAACCTACAAGCTTACATCTTACTGCTGCCCACAGGGTTTTAAGATACCTCAAAGGTTCTCTTGGAAAAGGTTTATTCTATCACACAGGCTCTCCTCTCAAACTGCAAGGGTTTTCTGACTCTGATTGGGCTACATGCACAGAAACCAGGAAATCCATCACTGGTTATTGTATATATTTTGGGCAATCTTTGGTTTCATGGAAAACCAAGAAACAAGCCACAGTATCAAGGTCCTCATCTGAGGCAGAATACAGGGCCTTAGCCTCCACTGTATGTGAAATTCAATGGCTGATCTACCTACTGACAGACTTGAATGTGACTCCTAACAGTCCAACTACTTTGTTTTGTGACAATCAATCTGCCATTGCTATAGGGGAAAACCATGTGTTTCATGAACGTACCAAACACATAGAGATAGATTGCTATGTGGTCAAACAGAAAGTGAATGAAGGTGTGATCAAGCTGCTATCCATTCCTTCACAAAAACAGATTGCAGATGGCTTCACTAAAGCCTTACCCAAACCAGCATTTGATAGCTTCCACTCTAAGCTGGGCCTTCAAGACATTCATGCTCCAGCTTACGGGGGGTGATGAAGTGACCGATGTCAGCCAAGGGCACATTTGTATTTTCCCTTGTGCATTCTGTTGTATCTGTTATAACCGTTCTCTGCTGAATATATAAAGCAGACTTATCTTCTCTTCAACATTGTAACAAACACTTTGATGTTCAATAACAGTTCAGCTTTTCTCTTGTTCCATTAATGACTTCTTGACAGAGCTTTAGTCAAGCTCTTTCAACAGTGTACCATGTGTTTGATGACTCCAAGTCATTTTCGGAATTAAAAAACAGACCTTGAAGCAGAGTTTCTCCGGGGCCAAGTGTATCTCTAGAGATCAAATCAGCATGCAGCAAGGCATGACAGATGAAGAAGAAGAAGAAGAAGAAAGCACCAAGACTTGAAACGCGGCTACTCATTTCTACTACTTATTATCTCATCTGATTTGATCTGCAGGGTGGTTTATGATTAAATGGCTAAGCTATCCTATATATGCATTTTATTTTGCACATTATCATCAACTAGGGGAGTACGTGGACTGGAAAATAATTTATTTTACTTCAATTCCCAGTCAACTAGACTCCAAATGTAAAGTCTTCTCCGTGCAGCTTCCTTTAGAATTGTCACTTTTGTGTAATGGTCTTTACAATTTATTGCCGTAGGTAGGCCGTTCATATAATTGAGTATTCCATTAGTTATTGCTCCAATTTAGATAAAGATGTTTCAATAAAAGAATTCTAAAATAGACTGATCATAGTTTATGGGTCTATACATAGAGCAATGCTGCGCTGACCTAATTAACAAAGTAAATTTGAAACATGATTTGGGTTGTAGAAGTCATTGTTTCTCATCCCTTTCACATTCTCCATTATCATGACTCCAAAGCTAAAAACATCAACTTCTTAGATAAACAACCATTCATTGTATATTCCAAAGATATGTAACTGCTAATTTAGGAGAAAATTATTAGGGAAAATATTACGTACTACCAAATTCTATTCCTAGCTTTTACTCCCTCTAACAAAATATTGATCTTGACATTTTCCTTAGTACCCATACGATGAAGATAATTAATCATTTATTACCACGTCAGGAGGAATTAAAAGTGAGGGAGAAAAAATAGAGTACATGGAAGAGAACTCAATTATTAAACATGTCAAATAACAGCTAAATATTTAACGGAAAAATTAACTTTTTTCCTAGCAGTTCTCTCTCTAGGGTTTTCTGTCTACTTTCTTACACGCCTCCGTATCTTTGGTTCCTTGGTTTTACTGTTTTTTCCACGATTTGCGACTACGTATTCGTGGCTGTTAACACGATCGAACAGCGATGGGCGGGTTTGTGCTTGGACGATGAGGAGAGCGGCGGGGGTCAATTCTGTGGTTGCCGAGGAATGAAATGCAATGGACTAAAATATCGATGGTTTGAAAGTTAGACTAAAATATCGATATTTTAATAAATAAAAAAAGGTTAAACATTCCATGCAATCTCTCTCTCCTCTGTCGTATACTCGTATACAACTATACATACATCCCCAACTAAAAAAAGTATAGATATACATCCAAATACAACCCCTCTTTCAATGCCTCCCATGTGCTTCAAAAAAGATTATGCAGATTTCCAATAAATAATAAAATATTTTGTTTCTCTCTCTCCATGCATTCTTCTTCACCATAGTCCAGAATGGACAAAGCCTCAGCTACAAACGGAACGAAGAAAAAAAAAAACAAAAAACAATTATATTTTTTTATTAATATTTGAAAATAATTATATTGTCATATAATTCTCAAAAAGAAGTAATCATTTTTTTTTTAAGAAAAGAAGTAATCATAATAATATTAATCAATTTGACAATATAATTCCACGAAAAGGTTCGATTAAAAAGTGCAACGTAATGATAACTTAGTGACAAAATTTGCAATTTGAATAACTCAGGGACGAAAAATGCAACGTCAATGCTAATTTAAGGACGAAAAGTGAGTATTACCATAACTTTGGGACGAATTCTATAATTACCCTATAACTTAGAGACGAAAAATATAATTTTCCATTATTTTATTATTTAAACATTAACTTTATTATTAAATTAACAATATTATAAATTATGATATTAAATTATAACATACATACATACTTGATACTTATAAAGATACGTAGACATACCATACGCTCAACATACGTACGTCTGACATGCACTATATTTAACCAAGCAAAAAGTACAATTCATCCATATTCTTGTCCACCTTTTCATTCATCCATATTCTTGTCCAATTCATCTCTTTTGTCAGCAAAGTAAGCTATGACTCGAGCGGCGGTCTTGATGCTCCTGAGCCAAATCCGGCGATCGTCCCTTCGCAAAGGTGGGAACTGGTTGGTCGTTTCCTGACTGAACGTATGGTTAAGTTTGAGCGCATGCAGCAACTTTTGGCGTCCGTTTGGATGCCGGTAATGGGAATGAAAGTGATCCCCTTGTTGGTGTGCCAGCCCCACCCTCGTACGCGTTAATTGACCATTAACACCAATGTGAATAAACAAATTAAAGTTATCATCATGTTCAATAAAAGCAAAAAATCACGACTACTATTAGACACACAGAGACCACATACAATTAATTAATTGAATTAAAGTAAAAAACATGAACCCAACAGACACTGCTAAATTGACACTTTAGTCATAAAAAAAGTAAAAGTAAAAAATGCGTATGGACCGCCTTTCTGTGTTGTCAGTTGCGTGTGAGAGCATCTTATTAATGGGGTTATTTCGCAATTTTTGATAAATTTTTTTTTTTTTTTGTAAATATGATTAAGAAAGAGAAAATGAGATGAGATAAAAAAATAAAACTGATATTAAAAAAAAAAAAAAAAAGATGTGCACTGCACGCGCCCGCATAATAATTCCTATGTTCTCAGTTTTTCATGTCAAAATTTATCAAATCAAATATTCAAATTATACCTCTAAATTCATGCAAAAATCTAGCACACAAGAGGTACAAATTTGACTAGATAGCAACATACTATATTACTATAGTAATAAGTGAGAGTTCATGAAAATAAATACTGTTCATTGATGATAAAAGAGCAACGTTACGTTCTGAAGGCAGCGATAAAGACCACGATGAAGACTAGCAGCCAAATGTTCAGTTGATGACTTAAAACAATTTCTACTTCGTGTTGATTGAATATAATTGATGAAGTCCTAAGTCTTTTCCTACTGCCAATATTAATCCTTGGTGAAACACTTGGTTGGAGTTGGAGACTTTGGAATGCCCCATGGAACTATACTGAGATTAGATCAGCAACATCAATTTTTATTAATCACTTTTCAATTAATTTCAATATATACCAGATATACAATGGATCCCAAAGTCTCCGAGTTGATAATGATACATGTTTTGTTATTTCTCATATGTTAGTTCTACATCAATACCTTCTTCTAATTGTCCATTGTCATTGTACTAAAGATTTCACCTTTCACCATTCCATTTAGAAAACACCCATCTAACCCAATCATTTTCCTACGGCCTTCTAAAAACCCTAAAGTACCCATAAGCAAACATATAAAATCGTTGAAGTACACAAGGACTGACAATGGTTGTTCTATTAGTTTTTATAACTACGGTGGTACTGGTATTGGAGTTGATACATTCAACAGTATAATCATATCCTTGATTCTATGAAATTGATCCTGATAACCAACATCTATTTTCTTCGGTACAACCCTCACTACTATTTTCACAATGCAATGCCCACATTAAGTTTCAGTTCAGACTTCAGATTTAATGTGTTTTTTCAACTCTCTTGGTTTAGTGGCAGGATTATGAAATTACGAAAGGAATTCTCATACAACTTTCTTTAGAGCTGGAAAAGTGTAACACTCCAAATTTAAAAAATTTTTGGCAAATGTCAAAATGAAGGTCGTAAAATTTTATCAAAATAATTCATTTTCGATCAATATCAATATCTGAATAAGAGTTCCAATGAAACCTTTTAGCAACATCCCTTTTATCACAATAATAATTCAAGAAACTATTTTCTTATTACAAGGTCAGTGTTCATATAAAAGGGTAGTCGACACTTTGCTAAACTTCTTGATTTTATACATGACAGAATTGTCCAGCATCAAGATAGCCAATTTGTCTCTGATTGAATTAGATCTTTTGAAATTATCAAGGGTACTAATTAAACGTAATAAAAGAAAAAAATTAAAGAAAGTTTTTCCTTTGTATCACAACACTTTAAAACGTTGTCAGCATTGTAACACTTAATATGCAATTTCTAATAAATTTTTGACAAACATTTCATCAGCAAAAGTAGGTTTAAAATGATTACACCATTCAAAGTGAAAAAAATAATAATAAAAATTAAAAGCAACGAAAAATAAAGAGTGTCTATGTAATGAGGGCAGTGTGATACAAGACCATGGTTGTTATCGACCTTCAATGTCTGAAATTGTGATCATATTAGTAGAGACTTTTGGCTTGTTACCGACATCATCACGTTTTAAACCGATAATAGTAGAGAAACCAGGTTGCTTAGGAGTAAGTAAGACTGTTGATTCATTACCAAGCATAGATATCACTTCTGACATGGTTGGCCTATCTGCTGCATTGTCTTGAACACATAGCAAACCAATTTGAATACATCTTGTTGCTTCATTTATTGAAACTGTTTTTTCCATTGATGGATCTATTAAGTCCAAAATTCTTCCTTCTATCCACATATCCCAAACCTATTAATCATTTGCAGGTAAAGTTATGTATAGGTAGACATGTAGTTATCACTTCAATTTAGATAATGATATTTGGATGAAAGAATTATAGAAATAGACTAATGATTGTTTATGTTGTCTATGCGTAGAGCAATACTTACATAACCAAGTAAATTTGAAACATGATTTGGATTGTAGAAGTCATTGTTTCTCTTTCCACTCACTATCTCCATTACCATGACTCCAAAGCTAAAAACATCTGACTTCTCAGAGAAACAACCGTTCATTGCGTATTCCGGAGACATGTAACCACTGGATTAGAAGAAAGTTATTAGACATGTCAAATAATAACTAAATATAGATATGAATAGATATAAACGTTGTCATCGACTTACTAAGTCCCAATAATGCTTTTTGTGCTTGCTTGATAAACATTATCTTTAAATATTCTAGCCGTTCCAAAATCTGAAATCTTTGGATGCATGTGAATGTCTAATAAGATGTTACTTGTTTTTAGATCCCTATGAATAATTCTCATTCTTGAATACTTATGGAGGTACAAAAGGCCTTGAGCAATCCCATCAATTATAAAGACACGCTTTCTCCAATCAAGACAAACTTTCTTTCTTTCATCTGTGCAAAAACAATGATCATATATTCAATTAAAGGATCCAAGTAACGGAAAAATTATAGGATGGAAGATGGGAAATGAATAAACCATACTAACCAAAAAGAATTGAATCCAAACTTTTATTTGGCAAATACTCGTATATTAATATCCTTTCATCCCCATGAGTGCAACAACCCAAAAGTCTTACAAGATTCCTGTGCTGCAATTTTGAAATCAATAGAACCTCATTTTTGAATTGTTCAATTCCTTGTCCAGATATTTTTGAGAGTCGTTTTGCTGCGATTTCTTGACCATTGGGCAATATTCCCTGAATAGTGACTACTTAGATTAATACAAAGGGAATATGATTTAAAAATTCAACCTTTACCTCAAAATTTTGTGCAATAAAAAGTCACACAACAAATTAATATTGTTCATCAGAGTGTTTTTGTTTCATATTAAATCTGACATTTAATTTATTGTATCTTAAAGTGTCAAACAAAAAAAAATGTCATTATACCTTGTATACAGGACCAAATCCTCCTTGACCGAGCTTATTTTCCTTAGAAAAGTTATTGGTAGCCATCTCTATGCTTTTGAAATTGAAGAAAGGTAAGTTATCATCCTCCTTACCAGCAAGTTGTTGCCTTGAATGTTCAGTTGGGGCTGTGCCAAAACTTAAAGCTCTTTAGCCTATAGCCAATGTTAAAGACACTAAAGAGTTGATATTAAGAGAATATATATGTACCTATGAAGCAAGTGCGGCAACATTTTCTTGGATTCATATACCACACAATGAAAACCATGGTAAGGATGACCAGAAATGGTAGTGTGAGAGCAGCTATAGTTGGTGTTTTGTTGTGATGTGACTTTGTCTTTGTGAAAGGCGGGAGGGCAGGATGGTGAAGTGGAGACAATTTGGTTCGATTTGCTTTATATATATATAGTTGAATGCAGAGCAGAGCAGAGCAGTTGTGTGAGTATGGTAATTAATTATACTATTTCAAATGAAAAGAGTGAAAAAAAATTATGAGAGAATTGGCATATATATATATATATATATATACCTGGTTTGGCATTGTGGCGAATGTAAAGAGCTTCACCGTCAGAGCCATAATGGTAGGCAGGGGAAGAAGAAAATTTGCATCCTGTTCCAGCTTCAGCATTCATAGAAGCATAGGCGTTGCAAGAACAATTTTTTGCACACATTTCGTTGCAGTCAGTGATGCCAAAGGTAGAGTTAAACAAAAATTGTTCCCATTCATCAATGAAGCCAGTTGTTGAATTGAACCAATCATTGTGTCCAGCACTACAATTGGATTTCTTGACTCTTACGCACCCTTCATCCAAATAAGCCGTTTCACTTTCACTATTGTAACAGTAAATATAGCTGGAGGATGAATATTCAGTATCTCCTTGATATTCCACAGTTACTTCCCCAGATGCATGAATAAGGGTATAGGTTAAATTGAAATGAAGTTGTTGATTCAAAATAAAGTAGCGTTGGTTGTCGTCAGAGAAATAGCTGTAGTTAAGGTTATCGTTTTGAAGAAATTTAAAGTTTGTACCATTCCAAGCCCCGCTTTGCCAATAAACAATCCCTCTTCTCATGAGAACTAGCTGCGGCTGCTTAGTATTGTTTGGATGAACACCAAGGGTAAAAGCACCAGGAGAAGGGTTTTGCTTGCCTATCCAAGAAGTGAGAAAACGTTGGTAAGGGCGTGGAGTTTTGAGCCCAAACCAACCCAATTTCATGCCTGGAAGCCAAGTATTAGTGGGGTAATCGAAACTTTGCCACAACGTACGCCCTCCTGCACTTCGCAAAACTAAGTTGCCATTATCAAGAAGAGTTGCCGTTGTGTTTTTAACATAAGAAGGCTGTTGAATGTTTACAATGAAATCTTTATCAGCATCTATTATCAATTGCCCTTCTTCTAACATGTATAAAGCTGGAGGGAAATCACTTTGGCCCTGCCAAGCAACCCAAATCGTAATATCTTCCGGATTCTCTTGGAAGTGATACCTGGCCGACTGTATACACAAATACCAGTTGAAGGTAGAGCCCCCCGGTTGCTGAATGAATTTTAACCTGTACTGTGTGTTCGATGACTCCAAGTAATTTCCGGCATAAAACAACAGACTTGTTCCAGGGGCAAGTGTATCTTTAGCATTAACGTGAGAGATCAAACCAGCATGACAGATGAAGAAGAAGAAGAAGAAGATTTTCCACATTATGATTAAATGGCTAAGCTATGTATGTGGATCTGAATAGGCATGCGGCATATGCATTTTATTTTCCACATTATCATCAAATAGGCATAGGGGAGTGGACTGGAAAACAATTTACTTCCCGGTCAACTATAGTCCAAATGTAAAGTCTTCTCCATGCAGCTTCCTTTAATTTCTTTTTGTGTAATGCTCTTTAGAATTTATAAATTTATTGCCGTAGGTAGGCCATTCATATAATTGAATATTCCACTATAGGAACTACAGTTTATTGGGATGGGGTATTAGAATTAATAAAATGCGGGCCTGCGCATTGCAGAGTGTGAATACGATCAATTTTAATATATCATACTTAATTTAATTTATTTATTTATTTAAATATTTATAACATATACGATGGTTATATGTTTAACCGTTATATATTGGCTCTATTTGGCAAAGCTTATTTAAGAGCTTATAGCTTATTTTAAGCTACTAATAAGTTATAAGGTTTGTTTAGTAGTGTTCTCAAAATAAGTTAGTAGCTTAAAATAAGAGTTTATTTTGAAAGGTTACTTTAGATAACTTTTCAAAAATAAGCTAGTAGTTTCTTAACTTTGTTCCATATTTATCCTTATTATTTTAAATAAATGACATCTTTAACTCCTTCCAAATTTAAAAATCTTTTGGTCGTCATTTCTCTTCAATATGTTTGGTTATAATTTCAATATGACATTTGTGTGTTTGAACATTAATTTTTGTATGAACTATAAATATTTTATTTTTACTTTATATATTTTCAGATATATGGTCTTACTTTATATTTTATTAAAATATATTTGTTTCATAATTTTATATTTTAATATGTAAACAAACCTATTTAAATTTTATAAATATATCCTTTTTAGTCTTTGTACCTTTATCGGCTTGTCAAAAAGCTAATTTTACCAAACACTTTTAAGCATAACAATTAGCTTAACAGCTATTCAAATAATCAGATTTTAGCTACTAACAGGTAGCCATCTCTGTACTTTTAAAATTGAAGAAAGGTAACTCCTCATCCTCCTTAGCTGCAAGTTGTTGCCTTAAATGTTCTTTTGGGGTTGTGCCGAAACTTAAAGTTTTTTTTTTTTATGAATGGAAGGGACCTAAGGTCCCAGGGGATTAATGACGTCTACACGTGGCAAGACTAGAAGTGTCCTGCTGTAGGAGATTGGCCAAGCCGTCAGGGGGATCCTCATCAATCACAATAGTACCCCAAGTAGCGATCTGGGAAATCAGCACATTTATTGCCCTCCCGAAAGGTATGAACAACATTTAAGACATATAACTCACTCATAAGCAGCTTACAGTCCTTGATTAGCATGTTGAGCTCAGAAGGAGAATCTGACTCTTTTAGCAGGGCCTGAACCATAGCCTCCGAATCTGTTTCGGCTATAAGATGGTTGAGTCCACGGTTCTTAGCGATGATGAGGCCTTCCCGGAAGCCCCACAGTTCGGCCATATAGCTGTTCGTGGAGCCTATAATGGACATGAAACTTAAAGTTGATTACCCTATGGGCATAGTTAAATACGGCAATTTATATCATGGACCAGGGTGCACAATGCATTGTGCACCCCGTACCAAAATGACACCGTTTTGGTCATTTTAATTAATGATTTGTTTTTTTTGGAAATCACGTTTCCCGTTTTGGCCAGTCTGTGTATTTGTGTTAATATTCTGTGTATTCTTTGAAAACATTTTGTGTATTGTAGACTACAATTCTGTGTATTCATGATAGGGGTACTTAAACATAGGTTGTGACGTGTTTTGTTTATTCGAATGTTAGGAGGATGATTTCTGTGTAGTTGTATCAATATTCGGTGTATTCCCTCAAGTTATTCTGTGTATTCTAGACAAGGATTCCGTGTATTCATGTTAGTGGTACTTAAATATAGGGGTGATGTGTTTGTGTATTTGGTGTTTTCATATTCTGTGTATTCTTTGAAGGCATTATGTGTATTGTAGACTACGATTCTGTGTATTCATGTTATGGGTACTTAAACATAGGTTGTGACGTGTTTTGTGTATTCGAATGTTAGGAGGATGATTTCTGTGTAGTTGTGTCAATATTCTGTGTATTCACTCAAGTCATTCTATGTATTCTAGACAATGATTCTGTGTATTCTAGACAATGAATTCCCTGAAGTCATTCACGTCCGTGTCCACTAACATCGAAACGACATCGTTTTGAACTAGGGTCCACAGTGGACCCTGGTCCACGATATAACGATGGGTTAAATACACTAAAGTGTTGATAAATTGATACTAAGAGAATATGTACCTTTGAATTGAAGCACCAATTCCAACAACTAAATTAACATACAATAATAATATTATCCTTGAAACGCTATTCATTTCTAGTAGTTATTCGTGGTTTATTTTTCCTTCCAATTTCTTGTGTAAACCATCCAAGTTTTTTTTTTTCAAATATTGGAAACACTAAATATATATATATATATTATATGTAATCATTAATAAATAATATGTTATTGTTATACATAAAATTTATATTCTCAGAAGTCATTCACATGTTAACATCTAATCTTACCAAATACTTCTTTACAAATAGCTAATATTATTAATTGGTCAAATCAATTATCACAATAACTAACAACTGCCTCTTATAACAATCCGCCTGCTAATTAGTAACAGCTAATTGCCGAACATGACCAATATCAAGTCAATTTCTAATACATTTAAATTTCTAAAGTCCTATTTGATAATAACATTATATTGGTTTTTATGGAATTTATAAGTACGAGTATTAAAATAATTCCTAAGAAAACATAACAAATTATATTAAATAGAGGGAACTATGAAGACTTTATTTGTAGATTTAAATTATGATGTACTATTACATTTTTAAAAGGATTATAAGAAGAATTTCTTATGATAAAAGTTAAATTGAACGTTTTTCTTTAATATGGTGTGCTAGCCGACCAGCCCCACCCTCATACGTTAGTTGACCATTAACATAACAAACTTTAATTTCCCCATGGTTATATGTTATACAATACGAACCTATATTTCCATTCATTGTGAATAAACAAAGTTATCATGTTCAATAAAAGCAAAACAAAGTTATCATGGTTAGACACACAGAGACCACATACAATTAATTAATTGAATTGAAGTAAAAAAGATGAACCCAACAGATCGAGACTGCTAAATTGACATTTTAGTCATAAAAAGCATATTAAAAAACGCGTGTGGACCACCATTTTGTGTTATCAGTTGCGTGTGGATAAGCATTAAGCAATGCATGCTTTCGGAGTCGAGTGCTGGGACTGTATGGCCGGAGCGCGTCGCAGAGCGCAAATTATAATGTGCACCATAATCCAAAACGGTATTAAAAGAAACGACACATGTTCACATCTTTATTAGTAAAGTAGTTCTATTTGTGTAACATATTCAACTTCATTTTATATACACTGCAATTTTATTTCAACATAATTACAGTTTCATTTCGATATAACAACAGTTTTATTCGACATTATACACTAAAATATGTGAAACTATTATTCAGTTTCATTTTATATACACTATAGTTTCATTATAACACAATTACAGTATCATTTCGATATAACTATAGTTTCATTGCACAATATACACTCAAATATGTGACACTATTATTCAGTTTATTTTTATATACATTGCAGTTTCATTTCAATTCAACTACAGTTTCATTTGATAATATAAAAATAAATGTTAGGCAGTTTCATTTTAGATAAATTGTAGTTTCATTTACAGGGCTCCGTTAAGTTGTATTAGCAGCTGCTTCGTCGTTTTTTTACCATGGCACACGATATAACGACTTGTCGCAGAGGGCAAATTTTGTCAAAAGAAGGGTAGTTGATAATATATCCATATCCCGGCCTGGGGAAGATTTCAATATTGTAAACATTAAGCAACAACGTAACCTTCTTATGTTAAAAACACAACTAACGGCAACTCGATCTACTTGATTTTTTTTTTCGAATATAACTAACTGTATTAGATTGTAGTATCTGTTCAAATATACTTTCTCAACCTATTAGAGCACAAAGAGTCAGTATCGCCTCCACTGAGGCGAGAAACTCATGACCTCTCATATGAAAGAGTCACTACTCTGCCCTCTGAACACAAGGTGCTTAGCACTCGATCTACTTGATAGATAGGCAACTTAGTTTTACCAAGTCCAGGGTGGCGTAGTACGTTGTGGCAAATTAAAGTTTTGGATTACCCAACCAATACTTGGGTTCAAGCTAGGCATGAAATTGGGTTGAATTGGTTTGGGCTGAAAACTCCACGGCCTCACCAACGTTTTCTGAGTTCTTGGACAAGCTAATTAAGCGAGCAAATTAAAATCCTTCTCCTGGTGCTTTAGTTTTACCTTTGGCGTTCATCCAAACAATACTAAGCCACAGCTAGTTCTCATGAGAAGAGGGATTGTTTATTGGCAAAGCGGGGTCTGGAATGGTAAAAACTTTTCATTTCTTCAAAACAATGTACATGGATCCTCCTTCGCTTCTATTGACTGTTACAATAGTAAAACGACTGATTTCGATGATGATGATGATGATGGTTGCATAAGAGTCAAGATATCCAATTGTACTAGTGTTGATTGTTGAAGACCACTGTACTGCTTCAAATCAACAACTGGCCTGGTTTCATTCAATGGGAACGTAACAATATCCGTTTAACTCCACTTTTGGTATTAGTGACTGCAAGTATAGCTGCTCTTAATTACACAAGCCTAGCATTTCTGGTCATCCTTGCCATGATTTGGTCATTCGTTTATTTTGCCGTTAAACATCCGTTAAATCGGGACCAAATTGGTAACTTTTCTATAGTCAAGGGACCATTTCAATGAAAAATTAATTACCAATTTGGTCCCTTGACTATAACAAAATTACCAATTTAGTCCTGATTTAACGGATGTTTAACAAAAAAATAAACGGAGGATCAAATTGGTTAAATTTTTCAAAGTCAGGGGACTTAATTGATCACGAAAAATTGTTGAGGATCAAATTGATAATTTCACAATAGTCGATGGACCATTTTGATAATAAATTCTTAATTGGTTGGGACTTGGGTGTGTAAGTAGCAGTGCACAAAATTTTGATGTAAAGGTTGTATACAGACTCTATGATAGGACGTGACAAACTGTCCCACTGAATACCTTACTCTCAATATGGCTGCCCTGACGCAGTTTGAGCCATACAATAATGGATCCCTCTCCGAGTTAATAATGGTATATGATAGTTTGGTTATTTCTCAGAGAGCAAATTGTCATTTTGGTCTACTGACTATAAGGGTCCTATTAATTTTCATCCACGACTTTTAAAAGTGTTAATGGTATACCACGACTTTTCGATTTGTGTCAATTTTGGTCACTCCGGCCAAATTTCGCGGGAAAATCATAAACCCTAAAATAATGAGGGTATTTTAGACATTTCACATCTATTTTTTCTTCTCCGGCGAAATTTCGCCGGTAATCTAGCCTTTGCCTTCACCGCGAGACGCCGGAAAATGGCTTCTCTATAGAAATTTTACTGTTACGTATATAGATAAATAATGCAGCCATCACCATTCTTCATAATCCTCTGTAGTCATCTACTTTTAATTAGTTGGAGATTTCACCAGAAATTATACAGAAGCATTGTTTGCATCATCATCGTTCTTCATCATCCTCTGCATCCATTTCACCATTCTTCACCATTATACCCACCGCCCTACAGATTCCCCAGAGATTTCACCAATTTAATTAGATTTGTATTCGGATGGAGGAGTACTTCAGCTCGTCTGCGATCACTGGTAGTGGAGTAGCGATTGGGGAGTAGTCTAGCGGCAAGTCATCGCCGACGGCAACGGTCCCTAGCAATTAAAACCGCGAGGTGGTGGAGCGAAGAGAGCGGCGAAGGTGGCCGAGAGCTTCTGAGGAGTTAGTCGCCGCCGCCGCCGAAAAAGAAGAAGAATTGATAAATTCACCGGGGAAGAAGAACAAATATGTAAAATTACTAAAATACCCTTCATTATTTTAGGGTTTAAGATTTTCCGGCGAATTTGGCCGGAGTGACCAAAATTAACACAAATCGAAAAGTCGTGGTATGCAATTAACACTTTTGAAAGTCGTGGACTGCAATTAATAGGACCCCTATAGTCAGTGGACTAAAATGACAATTTGCTCTTTCTCATATGTTGGTTCTACATCCATGCATACCTCCTTCTAAATTTCTAATTGTCCTGTGTACTTAAGATTTCACCTTTCACCATTCCTTTTAGAAAACACCTATATCTAACCCAATCACTTTCTTACGGCCTTCTAAAAACCATAGTATAAAATCTTTAAAGCATACAAGGACTGTCAGTGGTTGTTCTGATCTATTAGTTTTTATCACTAGTACGTGGTACTAATATTGGAGTTGATACAATATATCTACAACGTAATCCTTGATTCTATGAAATTGATCCTGATATCTATTTTCTTCGGTACAACTCTCACTGCTCTTTTCACTATTAAGTTTCAGTTCTCTTGATTTAATGGCTGGGTTGTGAAATTACGAAAGGAATTCTCATACAACTTCCTTTAGAGTTGGAAAAGTGTAACACTCTAAATTTAAAAGATTTATGAGAAATGTCAAAATGAAGGTCGTAAAGTTTGATCAAAATAACTCATTTCGATCAATATCCATATCTGAGTAAGAGTTCCAATGAAACCTTTCAGCAACATCCCTTTGATCACAATAATAATTCAAGAAACTATTTTCTTATTACAAGGCCAGTGTTCATATAAAAGGGTAGCTGACACTTTGCTAAACATCTTACTTTTATACATAACAGAATTTTCCAGCATCATTGTCTCTGATCGAATTAGATCTTTTGATAATTATCTAGGCTACTAGACGTAATAAAAAAAAATTAAAAGAAATTTCTTTAAATTTTTTTTTGTTGTTCCTACGAATATCATAACACTTAAAAACGTTGTCAGCATTATAACACTAAATATGCAATTTCTAATAAATTTTTAAAAACGTTGTCAGCATTATAACACTAAATATGAAATTTCTAATAAATTTTTGACAAACATTTCATCAGCAAAAGTAGGTCTCAAATGATTATTACACCATTCAAAGTGAAAAATATATATATTAAAAGGGACGGAAATAAGGAGTGTCTGAGAGCAGTAGTGTGATACAAGACCATGGTTGTTATCGACCTTTAATGTCTGAAATTGTGATCATATTACCAGAGACTTTTGGATTGTTAACGACATCATCACATTTTAAGCTGATAACAGTAGAGAAACTAGGTTGTTTAGGGGCAAGTAAGACTGTTGATTCATTACCAAGCATAGATACCACATCTGACATGGTCGGCCTATCTACTGCACTGTCTTGAACACATAGCAAACCTACTTGTATAAATCTTGTTGCTTCATTTATTGGAACTGTTTTTTCCATTGTTGGATCAATTAAGTCTGAAATTCTTCCTTCTATCCATATATCCCAAGCCTAGTAATCATTTGCAGGTAAAGTTATGTATAGGTAGACATGTAGTTATGTATGTTGTCTATGCATAAAGCAATACTTACATAACGAAGTAAATTTGAAACATGATTTGAATTGTAGAAGTCATTGTTTCTCTTTCCACTCACTATCTCCATTATCATGACTCCAAAGCTAAAAACATCAGACTTCTCAGAGAAACAACCATTCATTGCATATTCGGGAGACATGTAACCACTGGGTTAGGAGAAAATTATTAGACATGTCAAATAATAGCTAAATATAGATCAGATATGAATAGATATAAATGTTGTCATCGACTTACTAAGTCCCAATAATGCTTTTTGTGCTTGCTTGATAAACATTATCTTTAAATATTCTAGCCGTCCCAAAATCTGAAATCTTTGGATGCATGTGAATGTCTAATAAGATATTACTTGTTTTTAGATCCCTATGAATAATTCTCATTCTTGAATACTTATGAAGGTATAAAAGCCCTTGAGCAATTCCATCAACTATGGAGACATGCTTTCTCCAATCAACACAAACTTTCTTTCTTTCATCTGTGAAAAACAATGATCATATATTCAAGGAAAAAGTGTCAAATAGGCCACTGAACTTATCGCTTTTGTGCAATTGGACCATTGAACTTAAAAAGTGTGCAATTCAACCATCAAACAAGCAAAATTTGTGCAATTGAACCATTTTTACAAAAATTTTCTAGTAAAATCCAATTATATTACTAACATATATGTATTAAGAGTGACATTTTCTTCTACCATACTAGTTGGGAGTCAATATTGAAATGTTTTTAATTCAAATTGAATTAATTTTTTTTTGTAAAAATGGTCCAATTGCACAAATTTTACTTGTTTGATGGTTGAATTGCACACTTTTTAAGTTCAATGGCCCAATTGCACAAAAGCGACAAGTTCAGTGGCCTATTTGACACTTTTTCCTATATTCAATTAAAGAATCCAAGTAAGGGAAAAATTATAGGATGGAAGATGGGAAATGAATACACCATACTAACCAAAAAGAATTGAATCTAAACTTTTATTTGGCAAATACTCGTATATTAATATCCTTTCATCCCCGTGAGCGCAACAACCCAGAAGTCTTACAAGATTCCTGTGCTGCAATTTTGAAATCAATAGAACCTCATTTTTGAATTGTTCAATTCCTTGTCCAGATATTTTTGAGAGTCGCTTTGCAGCAATTTCTTGACCATTGGGTAATATTCCCTGAATAGTAACTACTTAGATTAATTCAAAGGGAATATGATTTAACATCTAACCTTTACATCAAAATTTTGTGCACTAAAAAGTAACACAACCAAACTTATTTTCGTTGAAAAAGGAGAAAAATGTCATCATACCTTATAAACAGGACCAAATCCTCCTTGACCCAGCTTATTTTCAGGTGAAAAACAATTGGTAGCCATCTCTATGGTTTTGAAATTGAAGAAAGGTAAGTCCTCATCTTCCTTACCAGCAACAAGTTGTTGCCTTGAATGTTCATTTGGGGCTGTGCCGAAACTTAAAACTGATTAGGCTATATATAGCCAGAGTTAACACACTAAGGAGTTGTTAATTTGATATGAAGAGAATATATATGTACCTATGAAGCAAGTGGGGCAACATTTTCTTGGATTCATATACCATATTATGAAAACCATGGCAAGGATCACCAGAAATGGTACCGTAAGAGCAGCTATAGTTGCTGTTTTGTTGTGATGCGACTTATTCGTCTTTGTGAAAGCCGGGGGGGGCAGGATGGTGAAGTGGAGATAATTTGGTTCGATTTGCTTTATATATATAGTTCAATGAAGAGCAGAGCAGAGCAGTTGTGTGAGTTTATATGGTAATTATACTATTTATTTAAAATGAAAGAGATGGAGTAAAAAAATTAATGAGTAAAAGAGAGAGTTGGCATGTATATACCTGCTTCTTTGGTATTGTGGCGAATGTAAAGAGCTTCACCATCAGAGGCGTAGTTGTAGGCAGGGGATGAAGAAAATTTGCATCCTGTTCCAGCTTCAGCAATGATAGAAGCAAAGGCGTTGCAAGAACAATTATTTGCACACATTTGGTTGCAGTCAGTGATACCAAAGGTGGAGTTAAACAAATATTGTTCCCATTGAATGACACCAGTTGTTGAATTGAACCAGTCTCCAACACTAGTACTACAATTGGATATCTTGACTCTTACGCACCCTTCTTCCAAATAAGTGGGTTCACTATTATAACAGTCAATATAAGTGGAGGATGACAGATATCCATCCTTTTCCACAGTTACTCCCCCAGTTGCATCAATAAGGATATAGGTTAAATTGAAATGCAATTCCTCATTCAAAATAATGTAGCTTTGATTCTCATCAGAGAAATAGCTGAAGTTAAGGTATGGAAAAATAGGTGAAAAGTTGTTACCATTCCAGACCCCGCTTTGCCAATAAACAGTCCCTCTTCTCATGAGAACTAGCTGCGGCCGCTTAGTATTAGTATTAGTATTATTGTTTGGATAAAGAACACCAAAGGTAAAAGCAGGGTTTTGCTGGGCTGTCCAAGAAGTGAGAAAACGTTGGTGAGGGCGTGGAGTTTTCAGCCCAAACCAACCCAATTTCATGCCTGGAAGCCAAGTATTAGTGGGGTAATCGAAACTTTGCCACAACGTACGCCCCCCTGGACTTTGCAAAACTAAGTTGCCATTATCAAGAAGAGTTGCCGTTGTGTTTTTAACGTAAGAAGGTTGTTGATTGTTTACAATGAAATCTTCACCTACAGCATCTATTATCAACTGCCCTTCTTCTGACATTGTTAATTCTGGAGAGAAAAGACTTTGGCCCTGCCAAGCAACCCAAATCGTAATATATTCCGTAGTCGCTTGGAAGGGATGCCTGGAGGACTGTATACACAAATACCAGCTGGTGACGGTAGAGCTCGATCGCTCAATGAATTTTAAGCTGTACAGTGTGTTTGATGACTCCAAGGAATCTGCCGCCGCATAATACGACAGACTTTCTCCAGGGGCAAGTGTATCTTTAGCACTAGCATGAGAAAGCAGCAGCAAGGCATGACCACAGAAGAAGCAAGAATAAGCACCAATTCCAACCATTAAACTATCATACAATAACAATATTATTCTTCTTGATACGCCGCTACTCATTTCTAGTACTTAATTATCTGATCTGATGTGGGTGGTTTATGATTAAATAGCTAAGCTATCCTATGTATGTATGTGGATCTGAATAGGGGAGTGGACTGGAAAATAATTTAGTTGCCGGTCAACTAGACTCCAAAGGAAAAGTCTTCTCCGTGCAGCTTCCTTTACAATTTATTGCGATAGCTAGGTAGGACATTGATATAATTGAATATTCGACTATATGAACTACGGTTTATTGGGATGGGGTACTAGAACTATTAGTATGCTACCTGATTTGCACGGTATGAATACGATCAATTGTAAATTGTAATATGTTATACTTAATTCCTTTATTTATTTAAATATTTATAATATATATGGTGATTATATGTTTAACTGTACGTTACGTTATAATATATAATGGGTTGGAACTGTGGAGAAATGAGTGAAAATAAACAAGATTAAATAGGAGCAAAGATGGGCTGGAAATTCGCGAATTTGGGCACTGTTGTAAAAATCCTTCGCTAGACCGAGGCGAATTGCTCTCTAGGCGTCCGCCTAGAGCCTAACTCGACCGACTGGGCCTAGTTGACAGCTGACTCTGTCGAATTAACTCGCTCAACTCGACAGAGTTAGCCAAGTTAATTCGGGCGAGTGATATATATATAAAAAGAATGACAAGAAAATGCAAGATTAAAATATGAGCATTTTAGCACTTTTTTAGCCTCGCTCCTTGACCCATGATAAGGCCTCTTTGATCACTACTGCCTCCGCAATATGATCATCAAGAAGACATCTAATATGGCCATTTTTCGCAGCAATGTACACCCCATGATTGTGTTTGATAATTGCTCCAAAGGTGACCTCCTGGGAATCCATAAACAGCAGCATCGGTGTGAACCGTACGGTGACAAAATCCACCGGCAAAGAGATAGAACTTGCCTTAGCTTTGTCAACAAGGATAGAAGCACCAACTGGAGAATCAACTAGAAAGGTTTGCCATTCATGCACGCACCACTGAACATCCATAATAACCTTAGCAGACTGCCATTGCTTCTGATTACAGACAACCTCGTTACGTTCACGCCAGATACACCAACAAAGAGCGATACACCTTACACCTTCAAGTAGGCTACGAGTTTCCTTAGTCACCAACTAGTAGTCTAGTACCAAACATTTTATTAGGAGAACTAGCAGAAAACAAAAAAACGCTTGTAAGCATGACATTTCTGGATTATAGATCGATAATCCCAAATTGAGCTCTACATCAGCATTACAGTAGCAGCCATGATTAGTAGCTCTGAAGAAAATGGGTTGTAAAATTTTGAAAAGATTCTCATATAACTTTCTTTAGAGCTGAAAAAGTGTAACAGTTCAGATTTAAAATACTTTTTAGTAAGTGCCTAAATCTACACCTTCTGTTTTTAGATTAGATGTAGATTTAGGTTGTTTATGATATTGGAAGCTTGTATTATTGAAGTTTTCAGATTTCAAGACTTTACCATCTATTTCTATAGATAAGTTTTATTTCCCTTTTATTTCTTTCCTTCGCAATATTAATGGTTATTACTTGTGTTTTTGCTTAATATGAGTGAGTAATTAGTTCAGGGGCTTGAGTTATGATTGTATTATCAATTCTAATGATATATATTGATTATTGCATAAGGAGTAGAACTTCAATCTAGGGTTCATATGTTTTTGAAGGATTTGTGATTGAATATTGTTATACTTGGTATGTAACATCCATAACTCCATAAGCATGTATTTAGAGAATTTCTTGTCTCAACTAAAGTTGGGTAAAACTCAAGCCGCTCCTAGCATAATCCAATTTCTCTATTTAAAAAAGTGGGTGTCTTAGAGCATCTACACTAGGGTATTTTATTTAGTTTTTGGAACAGTACTTGTTGAGATGGAAGGAAGAGAAAGACAAGAGAGAGAAGATTGGGATTTCTTTGTACTGTGGAGTCTTTTGTGGGCTCCACTTGAAGAGAGAAAAAGCAAAAAAACAAAAAAAACAAAAGTTTCGCGCACAGCAAAGAGTGCATGCGCCTGGTGGTGCATTAACTCACCAATTTTTTTTTTTTAATGTCAGAGCAGTGTTTTTTTTTTTTTTAATTTTTTGTTTTTTGTTTTTTTTTTTTCTTCTCTTCAAGAAAAAATTTAAGAAAAATCTTTTAGTTCTTCCTGTATTACAACACTTCAAAACGTCGTCAGCATTACAATTTATAACAATAAATATGCAATTTCTAATAAATTTTTGACAAATATTTCATCAGCAAAAAGTATGCACCAAATGATTACAGCATTCAAAGTGAAAAAAGGAAAATAAAAGAACCGTAAAATAAGGAGTGTCTGTGTGTTACAATACCATGGTTGTTATCGACCTTCAATGTCTGAAATTGTGACCATATTAATAGAGCCAACTTCAGGATTGTTACCGACATCATCATATCTTAAGCCGATGACAGTAGAGAAACCGGGTTGTTTAGGGGTAGGTAAGACTATTAATTCATTACCAAGCATAGATACCACATCTGACATAGTTGGTCTATCTGCAGCACTATCTTGAACACACAGCAAACTTACTTGAATATATCTTATTACTTCATTCACTGAAACTGTTTTGTCCATTGTTGGATCTATTAATTCAGAAATTCTTCCTTCTATCCATACGTCCCAAGCCTAATAACCATTTACAGGAAAAGTTATTTATATGTAGACATGTATGAAGTTATTGCTCCAATTTAGATAAAGAAATTTGAATAAAAGAATCCTAGAGGCTAGAAATAGACTTATGATTTTTATATGGTCTATGCATAGAGTAATATATACTTACATAACTAAGTAAATTTGAAACATGATGTGGATTGTAGAAGTCATTATTTCTCTTTCCACTCACAATAATCTCCATTACCATGACTTCAAAGCTGAAAACATCAGACTTCTCAGAGAAACAACCATTCATTGCATATTTCGGATACATGTAACCACCGGTTAGGAAAAATTATTAGACATGCCAAATAATAGCTAAATATAGATACGAATAAATATAAGTTTTGATTGACTTACTAAGTCCCAATAATGCTTTTTGTGCTTGCTTGATAAACATTATCTTTAAATATTCTAGCCGTCCCAAAATCTGAAATCTTTGGGTTCATGTGAATGTCTAGTAAAATGTTGCTTGTTTTTATATCCCTATGAATAATTCTCATTCTTGAATACTTATGGAGGTACAAAAGCCCTTGAGCAATCCCATCAATTATGGAGACAGGCTTTCTCCAATCAAGACAAACTTTCTTTCTTTCATCTGTGCAAAAACAATGATCATATATTCAATTAAAGCATCCAAATAAGGAAAAATTATAGGATGGAAGATGGAAAATGAATAAACCATACTAACCAAATAGAATTGAATCCAAACTTTTATTTGGCAAATACTCGTATATTAATATCCTTTCATCCCCATGAGTGCAACAACCTAAAAGTCTTACAAGATTCCTGTGCTGTAATTTTGAAATCAATAGAACCTCATTTTTGAATTGTTCAATTCCTTGTCCAGGTGTTTTTGAGAGTCGCTTTGCTGCAATTTCTTGACCATTGGGCAATATTCCTTGAATAGTAACTATTTAGATTAATTCAAGGGGAATATGATTTAACATTCAACCTTTACTTCAAAATTTTGTGCAATAAAAAGTCACACAACCAATTAGTATTGTTCATCATTGTTAGTATACAGATCATCAAGTTTTTGTTTTCTGACATTTAATTTATTGTAACTTAAAGTGCCAAATAGAAAAAATGTAATCATACCTTATATACAGATCAAATCCTCCTCGACAGAGCTTATTTTCATTAGAAAAGTAATTGGTAGCCATCTCTATGCTTTTGAAATTGAAGAAAGGTAAGTTGTTATCCTCCCTACCAGCAAATTGTTGCCTTGAATGTTCAGTTGGGGCTGTGCCAAAACTTAAAGCTCTTTAGCCTATTACCAATGTTAAAGAGACTAAAGAGTTGATATAAAGAGAATATATATGTACCTAAGAAGCAAGTGCGGCAACATTTTCTTGGATTGATATAGCACACAATGAAAAGCATGGCAAGGATGACCAGAAATGGTAGTGTAAGAGCAGCTATAGTTGGTGTTTTGTTGTGGTGTGACTTTGTCTTTGTCAAAGCCGGGGGGGCAGGATGGTGAGGTGGAGACAATTTGGTTCGATTTTCTATATATATCAATTTCCCTTCTTCTGACATTGATAACTCTGGAGGGAAATAATCCCCTTGGCCCTGCCAAGCAACCCACATCGTAATATCTTCCGGAGGCTTTTGGAAGTGAAACCTGGCGGAGTGTATACACAAATACCAGCTGAAGCTAGAGCCCCCCGGTTGCATAACGAATTTTAACCTGTACTGTGTGTTTGATGACTCCAAGTAACTTCCCACCGAAAACAACAGACTTTCTCCAGAGGCAAGTGTATCTTTAGCATTAACATGAAAATGAGAGATCAAACCAGCATGCAGCTAAGGCATGACAGATGAAGAAGAAGAAGAAAGCACCAAGACTTGAAACGCGGCTACTCATTTCTACTACTTATTATCTCATCTGATTTGATCTGCTGGGTGGTTTAAGATTAAATGGTATGTGGATCTGAATAGGCATGCGGCATATGCATTTTATTTTGCACATTATCATCAAATAGGGGAGTACTATCGGTCGTTATACCGTGGACCGTGGTTACTGATACTACAGGGCATCTCAAAAGATAGTGTCTTACATTTGTTTTTATAGTATCGAATGAAACTATAGTTATATCGAAATGTAACTGTAGTTGTCTTGAAATGTAACTGCAGTGTATATGAACTGATACTGAATAATAGTTTCACATTTGTGTTTTATATTATCGAATGAAACTGTAGTTATATCGAAATGTAACTGTAGTTGTACGTGTTGAAATGTAACTACAGTGTATATGAACTGGTGCTGATGAATAACAGTTTCACATTTGTGTTTTTATATTATCGAATGAAACTGTAGTTATATCGAAATGTAACTGCAGTTTTGTTGAAATGTAACTGCAGTGTATATGAACTGAAAGTGAATGGGGCGGAACGGAGGTGGTTTCATCTGTATGTTTTCATTAATCAAAACGACGTCATCCAGAAATGTCTAGCTTACAAGTGTATTTTTAATTTCTGCCAATAATCCTAAGTTGTTTGGTATTGTTTGGGTGGCTATGGAAATTTGTAATTACTAATTGAAAGTGTGTAGGAGATATATTTTGTTCATTTGTAATAATCAACAAACCACACAAAAGGCCAGTACCTTGTGCACAAATGGCATATAGTGATTCTCTCGTATGGGAGGTCATGAGATCGAACTTTAGTGGAGTTGTTGTTGACTCTTTGTACCTCAATAGGTTGAGAAAGTATAAATAAATTACCACTGTTATGCATTCACATATTCAAAACTCTATATTCACAGGTCAGGGCTACAAGTTGCTAGAACTTCTTAACTTCACACATGCATAACTTTACATTCACGATTTCTATACTCCATATTCACAATTTGAAACCTCCACATTTCACACATTTCTGGGCAACTCTACATTCACACAATCATAAATCTACATTCACGATTTCTATACTCTACATTCACACTTTGAAACCTCTACATTCACACATTTTTGGACAACTCTATATTCAGCAATATGTTTACTAATTTAAAAAAAAAAAATAAAAAAAAAAAATAAAGAAAAGAGAGACAAAAACGACGTAGTTTTGGACCCAAGTCCACCTTGCAAGGTGGACCTGGGTCCACGGCTTAATTTGCCCGGAAGAATAGAAACTGTCACATTATATAAATGGGCCTTGTTTTCAATTGGGCTTTTATATTTGGTCCATTAGGATTTCTCAAACAGATTATGTTATTTCAATTTGTATATTTAAATATTTTAAATTTAAATGTTTAAATATGGGTAGTATTTTCATTACTATAAATATTGATTCCCATTTCAAAGGAAGGGATCAAAACAACATTCCGAAGGATAAAAGTAAAAAATCTGAAGAAGATTTAACACAATCAAATTGTTGATTGCATTCAAGTCAAATTTTATTTGTGACGAAGTTAAATCATCAAATAATTGTATTTGACAAGTGACAAAATGTTTATAAGATATTTAAAATTAAATCAAACTTGAGAATCAAATATTGTACCCACATTCAAGGGTGCATTTAGTATAGGGGCAGTGGGACAACTGCCCCTCCTCCCACAGCCCCACTTCACCCCATATATATATAGCAGATGTTTGCATATAAGTAATTCATATAGATATAAATTACTCAAAGGTGAATTAGCGTAATAGAGCCAATAGTACTCAAAAAAAAAATATGTATGTATTGTAGTAAAGGTCAAGAGGTCGAGTCATTTTGCATGATTATTGAGTATTTTATTTTTTTTCTCCTTTATTTTAAGTTTTGCCCCCACTGAAAAAGAAAAAAAAAAAAATCCTGCCTCCGCTCCTGCCCACATTTGATCTACATTCATATATTTTAATTTGTACAGAATTCTCAGTGTAAACATGCAAAATTTTTCGTTTACACCAAAAATAGTTATGCAGGAGAGGGAAAAAAAAAAAACTTTGTCAACATGGTTTGAATATGACCAATGACTTGTTATGTCTCTATAACAAAAACATGATTGTTGTGTTTGGAAATTGGAAGTCATTATTTCGTTCAACAATCCTTAAAACGACATTGACTACAAATTTGTGGTGTCTCCATTGTGGGCAACTAAATCGTGTCGTCGTACGTTTTTGGAATCCACTCCTCTTTCTTAGTACAAAACAAAACGCGTTCAGCAGGCCAGGTTGATTGATTTTTGTTCCTCACTCTACGTTTTCTTTCTTTTTTTAATTTATTAAAATCGATTTCACATACCAGATACCCAATCAGAAGGTCAGTCAACATATATATATATATATATATATATATATATATATATTTGGTGGGAATGACCCGTCAAGGACGGGAGATACAAAAATTACCAAACTCTTATGGAACTGGCTCCAGCGGCGTCTGCAGCAAGGAGCACCTCGATACTAGCGGGAGGTGAGTCCAAAATGACAGTACCCCACTCCCTTAGGCTTATACCCGATTTATAGTAGACCGGGTCGCAATAAAACTATCAATTGCATCTACATCCTGTACATTGTGAGATACTAAGTATAAAAAAGACTTCATGTTTCACTTTTCTAATTTAATAAAATATGTGTAAAAAAATTATGCTAATTAAAAAATACGGAGTATATATATCTAAAAACATAATAAGTTTCAATCAAAGTTACATCCCTAATTTTTGTTCATGTTTTTAGTGCTAACCGTACATTGTGTTTTTAGAGTTGTACTATACAAATTTTTGGATAAAAATACTCTGATTTATCTTACCGTTATAACTTTCGTTATCTTTTTCATTAACTTTACCATGCACATGCATCTACCATATCTTTTCTTATATTCTTTAATGATAATAATATTTGTACATATTAAATATTAGATTAATATAATAAATAATTTTTTTCATTTAGATTTTAATTAGTAAAAATTCGTTAATTATTTTTTAAAATATAAATATTAGACATATGTTTTTGCGCATTGCGCATAGAAAAGACTAGTATATATAATATGCACTGACAGGTGTAGTCAATTTTAATTCAATTTGAGAAGTCTTTGCCAAGATAATTATAATTAGGTCCTCCGCTACTCACTAGTAACTAGTATATAAGTGATTTGAATTGAAAGGTTTTTTGGACAAAATTTCGTGTCAAAGTTTTGTAAGACTTCCGCGAGTTCCGCACAAAGAGCATTTCCTTTTGGAGACTTTGTTTTGAATTTTTCAATATATAAGAACTGGGAAGTTATCAACTTATCATATCCTCATACCCATGCAATATTTTAATATCAAACCATAGATATCATATAACATAAATGAGTAGTGTATCAAGAATTATTATGTTGTATGATAGGTTAGTGGTTGGAATTTTGGCTTCCTTCTTCATCTGTCATGTCTTGTTGCATGCTGGTGTGCTTTCTCATGTTAGTGCTAAAGATACACTTGCACCGGGGGAAAAACTGTCATCGGATACCGGAGATTACTTGGAGTCATCAAACCAACGGTTCAGATTAAGATTCGTGGGACGACCTGGCTCTACTTCCAGCTGGTATTTGTGTATACAGTTAACACAGTATGTCGCCCTGTCCACTTCAGAAGAAACCGCAATTTGGGTTGCTTGGTCGGGCGAAAGCCAAGCTTTCCCTCCATATTTAACAATGGATGAAGAAGGCCACTTGGTAGTGTCCACCGGGAATGCTTTCGTTGTGAATAAAGAACAACATGTGTACGCTAAAAACACGACAGCAACTCTACTTGACACGGGCAACTTGGTTCTCCAATGCCCCGCATGTAGTACGTGTTGGACCATCATTATAATTCTGATTATTATTTTTTACTTTCTAATATTTCAGACACCTGCATAAAGGGCTTAGGACAAGCTTTGTCCAATGTCGGTTATCAAGATTGTTACAGCCTCAGTTTCAACAGTTCTGAAAGTTTATACTTCAATTATTCTACAGGTAGTGGTACTATGTTGTGGCAAAGTTTTGATCGCCCTGCTAATACTTGGCTTCCGGGCATGAAAATGGGTTGGTTCGGGCTGAAAACGCGACAACCTCAGCAGCGTCTCCTGACGTCTTGGACGAGCGAGGAAAACCCTTCTCCGGGTGCTTTTACTCTAGGGGTTGATCCAAACAATACCAAGCAGATAGTTGCCATGCACAGAGGGATTGTTTATTGGCAAAGTGGGGAGTGGAGTGGCACCAAATTCCGATTTCTTGATGGGGATTTCCCTCTCAGGTATTTCTCTAACCACAACGATAGCTATTTTGTTTTGGATGGGAATTCGAGCTATATCGCCACTGTGCTTGCAATGGGGAAAGTGAAGGTTAGAATCAAAGGGAAATTTAAAGACATATACACTATATCTGGGTGCTATAGTGACAAATTTTATAACAATAAGGGGTGTATAAGACCCAAACAGTACAATTGTAGCGTTGGGGACTGGTTCAATTCAACAAACGGTGTCATAGATGGTGTGTGGGAACAGTATTTGTTCAGTTCTGGGCTTGGTATTAGTGACTGCAAGGAAATATGTGAGACAAATTGTTCCTGCAACGCCTATGCTGCTGTCAGGACTGATGGAACTGGTTGCAAATTTTCTTCTTCCACTGCCTACCATTACGTGTCTAATGGTGAAGTTCTTTACATTCGCAATGCAAAATCAGGTTTTTCTTTTCTCTTTCAAAACTTTCCCCATCAGAATCAAGTGCTTACCACTACGCGAAAAGTATAGGTGAAGACAAAGTATGATTCAAAAATTATGTGTCTGCAAGTTAACATATTATGTGTCTTTAAATAAATTGAAAACACATAATATGTTAAATGTAAGCACATAATACACATAATTTTTGGACCAAAGGTCCACAATACAAGGTAGGGCAAATTATTCTGTGGGCTGTGTTCAAAATACATCATTTACATACCGAATAATGTTCACAATTTACATACTAAATGTTCACAATTCAAATTGTGAACATTCAGTATGTAAATGGACACGGGTCCACCTTGCAATGTGGACCCAGGTACATGATATATATACTTATTGGTAAGGTGGACCCTGGTCTAATTGTAGATCTTGGTCCATGGTATAGCAATTGGGTAACGAATTGAATGCATGTGCAACTTTATTTTCTTATACTGTCATATTGTTGAGCCCAACAATTATCCACTGCACCTGCATGCCAGCCTTAGAACTCAAAACTTATAATTTTAGCGTAGTGGTAAGCATTTGATCTTTAACAATTTTAATTCAACAAAATCTATGAAATAATGCACTCACCTGCTCTGCATTATATTGGACTCTTTTAAGCAAATCCAGACCATCCTCCCACTGCTTTGCAAAAAAGGAAGCCACACAACATGAGAACAACAATGATAGCTGCTCTTACAGCAGCACCACTCGTGACCCTTGCCATGATTTTCATAATATGGTATATGAATCCAAGAAAATGTTGCCGCACATGCTTCATAGGTACATATATATTCTCTTAACATACTCTTTAATTTCCTAACTCTGGCTTTACACTAATAACCTGCAAGCGTTGGCACAGCCCCAATTGTGAACTCGAGGCAAGAACTTGATGGTAAGGAAGATGAGGAGTTACCTTTCTTCCCTTTTAAAAGCATAGAGATGGCCACAAATTACTTTTCTAATGAAAATAAGCTTGGTGAAGGAGGATTTGGCCATGTCTACAAGGTATGAACTATGTCAATGTCTATCTTCCAATTTTCACACATAGCTTACAAGAGTTATATTAGTTCACGTGAGACATTCTTACACAATTTTTGTATTGTAAATTTTAAATATGTTGTTGGATTCATGTGAAATATAATTTGACCCGAGGTGTTTCTTAAATTATGTATCATTCAAAATAAACTCTCATTCAGAATCCTTGAAATCTAGCTAACTAGCAAAACTATTTAGGGAACATTAGCCAACGGTCAAGATATCGCAGCAAAGCGGCTCTCAAAAATGTCTGGACAAGGAATCGAACAATTCAAGAATGAAGTCCTATTGATTTCAAAATTGCAACATAGGAATCTTGTCAGACTTTTAGGTTGTTGCACTCAAGGAGACGAGAAGATATTAATATATGAGTATCTGCCAAATAAAAGTTTGGATTCAATTCTTTTTGGTTGGTTTGATTAATTAGTCATTGATCTCTATCCTTCACCTTTTATTTTCTCTTTCTTGGATCCTTTAATTGAATGTATGATCACTGATTGTGCACAGATGCAAGAAAAAAAGTTTGCCTTGATTGGAGAAAGCGTGCCTCTATTATTAATGGGATTGCTCAAGGACTTTTGTACCTCCACAAGTATTCAAGACTAAGGATTATACACAGAGATTTAAAAACAAGTAATATCTTATTAGACATTGATATGCATCCCAAGATTTCTGATTTTGGAACAGCTAGAATATTTAAAGATAATGATTCTCGAGTAAGGACAAAATGCATTATTGGGACTTAGTAAGTCATGGAAATGGTTTTCAAATCTCTTTATTTATATATTACTTTGGTGTGATATGAATTAATAGTTTGTTGGTGAAACAGTGGATACATGTCTCCTGAATATGCCATGGATGGTCTATTCTCTGAGAAGTCTGATGTTTTTAGCTTTGGAGTCATGGTGCTAGAGATTGTAAGTGGAAAGAGGAACAATGGCTTCTATAATCCAACTCGTATTTCAAATTTACTTGGTTATGTGAGTATTTTTCTACATGCATGTGAGTTGTATTAAAAAATGTGCATCCATCTATTTCTTGGTTTCCTTTATTCTAACATCTCCGCTTGCGGGGATTCTTAGGCTTGGGATTTATGGATAGAAGGTCGAGTTTCAGACTTGATAGACCAAACAATAGACCATATGGTTTCAACAAATGAAGCAACAAGATGTATTCAAATAGGTCTACTATGTGTTCAAGAAAGTGCAGCGGATAGACCTACCATGTCAGATGTGGTATCTATGCTTGGTACAGAATCAATAGTTTTACCTACTCCTAAGCAACATGGATTTTCTAATGCCATTGGCTCAAAATATGATAATGTTGGTAACAATCCAAAAACTTGTTCGGTCAATAATGTCACAATTTCAGAAATTGAAGGTCGATAGCAAAACACTTTTGTAACATATTGCTTTCATTTCACATATATTCCTTTTTTCTTTTCTGTTGATGAAATGTTTGTCAATCTTTTGTAACAAAATTCCAAGTGGTTTGATAATGACAATGGACTATTAATGAAATACCATGGAAACCTTGAAAAATGTTCCTTTATTTTTATAATTTCTATAGCTAAAGTATCCTATATAGGTTCAAAAGCTCAACAATTAATGGTCTAATTCATAGACAAATTGTAAATCAATGTAAGCCTACTCCTTTTATGGTCGTTTTTCACCCGATTTCTCTCCTTAATGGTCTGTTTGGTAAGCTGCAATTGTAATTCAACTGCAACCTAATTTTTTTACAGTAAAAATTACATTATTTGGTTAAACTATTACATGATAATGCATTTTAACACAAGTAATCAATTCAAACTCCAATAAACTATTACATGATAATGCATTTACTATTAATACTAGCTACCACTACATTTAAAAAATGTTAATTACTCTCATACTAATTACCATTCAATTCGTTTTCAAAAAAATAACCATTCAATTCAACTACAATAATCCGCCATAGGAAGTTACATCATTACTATCACTTCCTACATGTGAGATAATCAGTGCCACAATTAAACCACATCTAAGCCATAATTGAAATGCAACTTCCTATGACTTCCATTATTCTCCCAAGGCTTTAGCTTCATCAACTCAAGATTGTGTCTTTTGCTCTTGATCTGTTATTTATTTATTTTTGTTTTTCAACTTCAAGCTAGTTTTAACATTCCAATTCATTGTATTTTTGTCAAGATGCTTTAGTAGTCCTTCAATGTCCTTACACAACGTGCTTGAAAACATCTATATCAATCCACCTAAATGCTTCATAGTAATTATTTGTCTAAAAATCCAAAATTAAAATAAGAAACTTGAATAACAGCTCAACATACAATTTTCAAAAAAAAAAACAAAAGTAATTATATATATATATATATATATATATATATATATATATATTACTCCATATCATGGACATTCTTGGTATCATTTACTAGGATTTGCATAACTCTAGAACATTCAAATTAGTAATTAAATTTACATCGGAATTTCATTGATCTAACTTTTGATGATATACATTATTTGAATTTGTAAAATTTATTTGCTGGATTTTTTGATGCACACTATCAAAGTTTCTATGAGAACGATTTTATCTATTAGTTAAGTTGTTTTAGAGAATGCAACCTCATTGTTTATTCTTTTGAGAACATTTATGTTGAATTCTTATATGTTTTAGAATTGATGGTGATCTATTTTTAAGTTCATAATCAGTTAAAATTTAGTCTATCTAATTGTATCATCTTTGCTTTGATAAACTTATTTGTTGAATTATTTGAAAACTCAAACTTTTTTTTTTAACCAAAAAAATAAATAAAAAGCTTGAGCAATATGAAAATTAGCGAATTAAACTCAAATTTCAATTTTAAAGTTTGATCAAACTCGAGATTAAGTCACTATATATTTATTAAATTGGAGCTTAAATCGACCCGACTTTAAATTGGAGCTTAAATCGACCCGACTTCGAACACGCTCTTAGATACAATAATTGAATCTCTTTTAAGAATTTCCATTCACTTCAAATTGATTCCCTCTCCCGCTTCCCCACATTCCTAAATTCGCTCAAAGCCTCAAACCCACACATCGGATCTCAAATTCCTTGGGATAAAACTTGGCAATTCCAGTGGCAGTTTTGTTCAAGAAACATCCGCTAGTCTTGCAGCTGTACGAGGAAAAGCCGAAACCCTAGGGTTCTTCGATTTAGTCTACAGAATGGGGGATGGGTTGAAGAATTTCGACGTAGAGAAGCTCATGTTGTGGAGCAACGACCTCGTTGAGGTCTTGAAGGATGGCGAAGATGTCAATTCATTGAAGCAGCTATTGGAGCAATCTAACTCCCTTCAATCTCAGTGCAATACTGATTTTAACGAGACCCAGAGGTCCATTGAAGGTAATTAGTAAATCTTCTCTCTTTTTTGGCTTTACTTGTATAAAGATACCGTTTTTCTGTGGTTCAGTATTGTTAAATTCCAATTTGTTACTTGAGATAACAAGTAATTTGTATGAAATTGATGAAATTAGATGCGCAGTTACTCTGGTTAATAATTCAATTTCTCACTTCCCTTTGGGAAGGGGCAAATAATTGAAACTTGGAGGAAAGAAGGGTCAATGAAGCTAATTTGTTGAAGCCGCTATTTGACTGATGCTTATTAGAATGTAGAAATTTTCTACTTTCCTTTTCTGTTAGTGCTCATGGTTTTCGAAAAAAAATATCTTGCTTAATTTGAAGACTGTATATTTAGTTATTTACTGGTTTGGCTGTGTAGTGAGTTTCATAGGTAAATTCTTTTGATTTTGAGGATTTCAGCTTGCCAATTTGCTCTGATGTTAAAAATGTGTTGTATTGATTTTTGTGCGTAATGTGCTTTAGATTATGAAAAGAAGGTAGATATGTGCAAACGTAAAACTCTGGAAGCAAAATCTGAAGCTTCAACTGATGCTGAAATAGAATCACTACAAAAAGATCTTGAAGAGGAGCTTCAAAGAGAAAGCCTGTTAAGAGAAGAGCTGAGATGAGTATTTCGAGAGCCCTATGTTTGCTGGCTTTTGATATCTTAGAAACTTTTGCTTGTGTTATTGATCGGTGGTTTGTATATTTGTAATGTCATCACAGTTATTGCAGAAGAAATGAATGATTTAGAGCATCAAAGATTCTCCATTGAGGAACAAGGGAAATCCCTTAAGCAACTTGAGCGAGATGACTCAAGAGCAGAGTAAGCTCATCTCAATATATTACAGCTATCAATATATCAGCCACATTGGTTTCTGCCTACTTTAAAAGTTTCATAAGTGTGATGTCATACTTAAAATTGCAAATTATGTGAATAACGGGTTACTATGGATGCAATGCTTTATTATGCAATCCAAGTGCTCTGCTATCACATGCACTTCTTTAGATTTATATATTATTCCAAGTTGAATTTTTCATACTACGCAATAATCAGAAATAATGCTTTTGATGTGAGATGTCATATTTTATCTTTTGCCACTAATTGCTTGCAGAACCCTCCCTCCTCTCCATTAAGTAATAATAGCCCTTTTGTTCTGATTTTGCAGGATGAAGTTATCATTGTTTGCTTCAGTTACAAATATTATTCCAAGCTTGGATGATCAATCAAAAATATCTGGCTGTATCCTTATTGAAAAATTGATGTTTATGTTTATCTATTTTTCCTTTATTTCTTGCCATGTGGCTGTTCTCATTAGAACTGTTCGCCATCTGCTGCAACTGGATAGTCCTTCACTCAACACAGATATAGTTCAGAGAGATAAAAATGTGGTTGAAGATTTTGACTTTGACCCAAAAGATATGTCCGAGTTTGAAACTTGTAACCGCATTTGGAAGATGATTAACTTGGACACATTATAGTTTTGTGAGCACAATTCTGTCAAATGTTGTGTACATGTATGTTTAAGTTGCCAATACAATTATGATTTCTTTTGCAATCTTGTGCGTAGCTGTTCCTTTGTGATCCTTCTTGCACAAGTACAAAACAGCTCTATAACTTAGTATGAATTTGGAATCTATTTATCTTTATTTTTCTTTTGCAAATTTTTGAGTCACAGAATGTTGACATGTATCCTTCTTCCCAAGCACATCCCAAATTTCTCATGATCATGGAAGCATTTCAATTGCATTTCTTTGAATGCCATGTTGCACTTAATCAGGCTGTATTTATTTCATTCTGTTTCTTGCTAATCTATGTACGAGATGAAATTTCATGCTATTCTTGAAAGCAAACTTGAGGGGTGAAACATGGCATGTAATAATCTAGTTGTTTCCTGGATCCTGAGGTCTGTTTCACCTGAAATTGCAGTGTTCTTTGGCTACAAACTGAGAGTTAATGTTCCAGTTTCGTACTTGTTTTATGGAGATAGCAATTCAAGTGGAAGTGGACTTGAACTTGGTAGGAAGAAATTAAAGACTGCAAATTGCTGCAAAGTAACCTTCCTTGCATAAAAAGTGCCTGGATAGATTTAGTTATGATGTGAGGAGCCTTTCATAATCAGAGAAACAATTAGGATAACATTTTACATTTTAAAATTCCTACTTTTCCCAGTTCCACCTGGTTGTTTTTGTGCAGTCAAAGGATTTCTAGACAGGAGAAGAATGCCAAAAAGAAATATGATATGGGAAATGGTTTAACATTTTAACCTCCCAATATCCAATCAAATGGAATCTCTTGTGGATCAAGAAAGTTTACCATTTTTTGGCTTCTTTCACAATCAAAGTAGTATTGTTTGACCTTTCAATTAGATAGTTCTGTTCACATTTATACTCATCATAACAATGGCTGCACGAATGAAAAGGAAATTATGGGAAGCTGATGCTACAAAGGAAATTTCTTGAAGTCAGCCTTATTGAAAATAACAACAGGATGGGGAAAAAAAGAGAGTTTTTAATTGGTAAACTTTTCCAAACTTCTGCATCTTAAACTTGACAACAAATTGTTCAATTTTTTTTTTTTGTAATAAATTAGGAGGAGGTGTTGTTCTACTCATCAAATAATTCATTGTCTTTAGTTCTTTGTCAATGAACTCTTTTTTGTCTTTATTTGCTTTTGTTTTTCCTTCATTGTATCCCTTTTCACATTCATACCATATTTCTGCCAAGAATGTCTGAGACCAACATCCATCAGTGCTGTCAATTTTATGGTTTTCTGGACTGAAAAGAATAATTTTATTTATTTTTTGTTTTGTTTACTAAAAACCTGACATTTCAAGAATGATAAAACAAAATTCAAATTTAACAAAGCAATAAAATCGTTTCAAGTCTCCGCTCTGACCTTTTCATTAATTTTATGTCAAAAGTGAAGACCTTTGCTGCTTTATATATTGCTCTTGTTCCTTGTACATACAACTGATACAAGAGCCTTAACTTTTGTTTGCAGCAGAAACTTGTGGGTCCAGATGACAGCAAGAATATCTGTCTCCTCTGTTGTTTCTTGTCTGACATTTTGTTGCAAATTTGTGTTCTTTTGTCATGCTTTTGACACCCTTAGACAAGGCCAAACCTTGCAGAATGGCGAAACATTAGTTTCTGCAAATGGAATCTTTGAATTAGGATTTTTTGGTACAGGTGATCCTGGAGGGAACCACTATTTGGGAACTTGGATCAAGAAAGATGTTCATAAGAAGGCGTTTTGGGTAGCGAACCGGGACAATCCAGTTTACGGTGAGACTGGAAATCTGACAATAAGGTATGATGGGAACCTGGTGATCTCTGATGTTAGGATTTATCCTAATATAGTAGTAAACTCTGAAATGGTGGCAACGGGTGGGAACACGAGGGCAACGCTTCTTGATTCTGGAAACTTTGTTCTTTATGAAGGGGAGAAGGTTCTATGGCAGAGTTTTGATTACCCCTCTGATACTTTTTTGCCAGGAATGAAGCTGGGATGGTTAGGCATTGATACAAACCAAACAAGAAAGTCATTTCTTGTATCCTGGTTGACTCCTTCTGTTCCTGCCAGTGGTCCATTTGCTTTAGGCCTTGATTCACACAACAAATCAATTTTCAAAGTTTGGCGTCGGGTCATTATGTCTCAGGAGATCGGTTTCTGGGATGGCCACACTTTTAGATTCTTCTTCCAGAGAGTATCAGACAGCTACAGCTTCACCTTTGTGTCAAACAAGAACGACATTTACCTCACATTTAACACGAACGAAGGGAAAAACATGTCTTGGTTTGTTCTGACATCAAGCGGGGAAATCAACGAGTTTACTATGTTGGATGGAGGGGTGGCAATTGTAAACCACACTCTTTGCAACACCAGGGAGGCTCCCGAAACCAAAGGGTGTTTGGTTCCACTGCCAAACATGTGTGGTGGTAACAATAATTTCTCAGAGATCAAAGGCTCTATACCCGTCTCAATGGTTGTTTCTAGATCCACCGGTGTAGGCCCCAGCGACTGCGAAATGATGTGCCTAATCAACTGTTCTTGTTCCGCTTTTGCATCGTTTCAAAACGATGGAACTGGATGCCAGCTTTACTACGGTGACAAACGAGATCTGCTAAAAAGCATAGGTGGAGGCAACAGCAGCCTTTATGTCCGAGGCGACGTTCCTAAAAGTTCAGGTGAGGCTAGCTTAGTGTAAAAGACTTGATATTATAATGTTATTGTCTGTATTGCTGATTAAATGTTCCACCCAACTCTCCTAGGGATTCAAAGGAAATGGAAATGGGCTATTATCATATCAACTGTGGTTGTTTTAGTACCACTAGTTCTCAGCTCAGTATGGTGTTATCTTGGATACAAAAAGGTCAACCATATAGGTAAATCACTAAATTTCTTTATATTTTATGCCATTTTTCATTGAATGAACATTATTTAGTCAACTTGATTGCGCGGAACAGGAATCGCCAGGGAAGAAGATGACATAAGAGACAGTGCATCACTGTTATTGTTTCAGTTTGGTACTAATGTAGCAGCAGTTGATACACAAAATAGTGCAGATGCTGTTGAACAAGGCAAGTGGAATGGTTGTGAATTGCCTCTAGTGAGCTTTTCTTGCATTGTAGATGCCACCGGCAATTTCTCTGCTGAAAACAAGATTGGGGAAGGCGGTTTTGGTCCCGTGTACAAGGTAGATTACAAACACCTCTGCTACGCTTAGAAGTGAAGGATGTGCTCCGTCTCAACTAAAAGTCTAAGCTGATAGTTAGATTGCACATTTATGTTTATATATTATATGTTCAACACGCCCCCTCACGTGTACGGGCCGATTACTTTTTGATGGGCTCCAAGCAACACGTGGACCATATCGGGTGGCACAGAGCTTTGAACCATGACCTCTTTCATGAGGTCGGCTCTATTACCAAATTGAAGGATATGCTTTGTCTCAACTAAAAATCTAAGCTGAGAGGCTCAACACTTAGCTCCTTGTATTATCTCAGACTAGAGATTGGGTTTTTTTGTTTATGAGCTCTTGCAAACAACTTGAAACTATGATTTCAGGGCAAATTACTGGGACATGAGATTGCAGTGAAGAGGCTATCAAGACTGTCTGGACAAGGACTAGAGGAATTCAGAAATGAGGTTAGAGTAATTTCCATGCTGCAGCATAGCAATCTTGTGAGGCTTTTGGGGTACTGCACTGAACAAGAAGAGAAGATAGTACTCTATGAGTACCTGCAAAACAGAAGTTTGGATTCAATTCTTTTCGGTTCGTGTTCATACTCTGGAAATGCATTTTCTGTATAGTATCATAAGACCTTTTTGCTCACAACTGCTTCTGCAGATGAAACAAAGAGTGTGATGCTAGACTGGAGAAAGCGGGTGCACATAATCGAAGGGATTGCTCAAGGTCTCCTTTATCTTCACAAGTACTCCAGATTAAGAATTATCCATCGAGACTTGAAAACGAGCAACATATTATTAGATACTTATTTCAACCCGAAAATATCTGATTTTGGCATGGCAAGAATCATTGATGAGAGTATTCCAACAAAAACCAAAAGGATTGCAGGAACATAGTAAGTAATTTGGCACAGAACATCAATTTGTGCTTTTATAGTTTTATTCTTCCTTATACTTAAACATCTTTTTTTTTTTACTGATAATCCTTAAATATATTGGATATAGTGGCTATATGTCTCCCGAATATGCAGTGCATGGGCTATTCTCCACGAAATCTGACATATTTAGCTTCGGGGTTATCGTACTAGAGATCATTAGTGGGAAGAGGAACACCACATTTTACGAGGCCAATGGTTCTCTGAACTTGCTGGGATTTGTGAGTAAACCTATGATGTTTTCTCCTTGTTGAGCATATAATACATATGAGCATATAATAACATATATAAATATAAATGTGGAATCCAACTATCACTTTAGACTTTTAGTTGAGACAGAGCACATCCTTCTGTCTTGTGCACTTTCCTTAAAAACATGTTTTTAAGTTTTAACGTTGATTTCAGGCATGGGAAACCTGGAAAGAAGAGCGATGGGTGGAATTCATGGATCCAGCATTGGCTAACTCATGCAATCTGGATGAGGTCAAGTTATGCCTTAATGTGGCTCTCCTATGCATCCAAGAAAAACCAAAAGACAGGCCAACAACGTCGGACGTGGTTTCGATGCTGAACAATGAAAGAGGTGGTCGTTTACCGGTACCCAAACGGCCTGCTTTCTCAACTCTAACGGAGTCATACGTTGAATCAAAGCTGGAGGGGCAAAAGCCTTCTTGTAATGACATTACTTTCTCTGCAATTGAAGGGAGATAGAAGGGCCAGTTTAGTACTTCTTTCTGGTAGTTAGTCTGTATTAAGATGGAGCCATGGAAACATATTTTTTGATAGGTGGCATTCACTCGCAAGTACATAAATTCACTGGTATAAATACATATTTATACTATTTAGGTATATAAATTCACTATTGTAGATACATAAATTCACTATTATAAGTATATAGATATAGATTCACTATTGTAAGTACATAGATTCATTACTTGGTGTCATTTTTATGCATCTCAACTATTATTTTTATGTATCTAATTTTTTTTTATATACTTAGAATACTATTTTTATGTATTTTAGTCCACTACATAAGCTAGATCTAGTCAAATCATACTTGTATGAGACTGCCTCACGAATCTTTATCCGTGAAATGTGTTGGATTGGGTTGGATCAATATGAAAAATGTAATACATATATTGAAAAATATAATACTAATTAGCTTAGGAATAAAGTGTTTCTTCATTTCTTCAAAAAAGCAAAAAGTGTTTCTTCAAAAAAAAAAAAAAAAAAGGAATAAAGTGTTTGTTACGTATAAGAAAAATTGTAATACTTTTGACGACAATTGTAATACTTTTACATTTTGATATAAAAGTACATTTTTCATCAAAAGTATTATATTTTTCTTGTAAGTAATGTTGGCAAATGCTTATTTTTGTTTTGGTAAATTCACCCAGGTTCTCCCGAAATTCTGCCCAACAAAGAGAGCTCACTTGCCACTTGAGCTACCCCATTGGGTTACAAATGTTTATTACTTGGAAAAATATAATACTTTAAATTAAAATTAAATGTAAAAGTATTATATTTGTTTTAAAAAGTATTACATTTTCCTATATAAGTAATAAACATTTTATTACTTATTACTATTACATTTTTCAGTATAAGTATTAAATTTGATCTTGACTTGACTTGTCGTCTCACAAACAAGGATCTGTGAGATGTTCTTACACAAGTTTTTACCAGGATATAATATCTTGGCAAATTATTATGTGTACCCAGGTCCAAAATACACAACTTACATACTGAATGTTCACAACTAAATGTTCACAATTTATATACTGAATGTTCACAATTTGAATTGTAAACATTCAATATGTAAATTGTGAATATTCAGTATGTAAATTGTGACGGTTCCATGGTATAACTATTGTAATATCTTCTTGTGTTACCAGTTGAGGCAATTTATATCGTGGACCAGGGTGTACAATGTATTATGCACCCCGTACCAAAAGGACATCGTTTTGGTCATTTTAATTAACAATTTATTTTTTTGGAAATCACGTTTCCCGTTTCGGCCGGTCTGTGTATTTGTGTTAATATTATGTGTATTCTTTGAAGACATTCGGTGTATTGTAGACTACAATTCTGTGTATTCATGTTAGATGTATTTAAACATAGGTTGTGACGTGTTTTGTGTATTCAAATGTTAGGAGGATGATTTCTTTGTAATTGTGTCAATATTATGTGTATTTCCTCAAGTCATTATGTATATTCTAGATAAGGATTCTGTGTACTTCTTGAAGTCATTCGCGTCCACCGTCAAACTACGTCGTTTCGGACCAGGGTCCACGATATCCAGTTGATCAGTGGGCTAGGTCTATTACATTTCTGCGAAGAATTTGTTGAATGGATTGGGGATACACTAACGTTCATCAAGCCCATGTAGCCAATGTTCCTATGACGTGGATGGGCTTATTCATGGACTGAAAATAGACCGCAAATTATATTAGTTTAAAATTATATTATATTCAAATTATAGATGTGTTTGTAATTAATCTATTATATTATGTACTTCAGTTAACCTATTATATATGTACTTAGAAATAAACTGAATGTACACAATTTATTAATTGCATGCACATACTATGTTAAATGCAAATATATAACATATTAATATGTTATTGTAGTAGGTACATACTTTTATTAAGTGAAGACACATAATATGTTAACAGCAGACATAATCTAAATGTTGTTTTGAACCAAGGTCCGATCCATAATACAAGTTACGTACCCTAAGCTAGTTCATGATATAACAAATGAAAATTGGCATAACTACTAAAAAAAAAGCACATATTATATCGTGAGCCGGGTCCATCTTGCATGGTGGGTCCTAAGCTAAAACAATAATTACATTAATTACTACATCATGCATGTTTAATAACATCATCTTGTATTATGTTCATAATATTTATTTTATATGTTCATAAGTCAAAACTTTAATACATATAAACACTAAATTGCATTTACATACATCATATCTATTTCTATTCCATCTATAATATATTTATAATGTTCATTTTATATGTTCATACAAATAAAGTTTAATGTACATAAACATTAATAGGGTGTTTGCAATTGATTGTTAGCTGTTAACTTTGATTTAGCTAGTTATGTTAGCTGTTAGTTGCTACCAATGTATGGCATAACCCTAATAATTAAGAGAGCTTTCACATGGGAGATGTTGAGTATTAGTAGTTTTGCTCTAAGCTTGGAAAGTTGAAAATTTGTATATTAGTGTGTGTGCCCTTGTGTAAAGTATATACTTAATTTCTTTTCTTGGTAATAAACCATGTGCAGGCCATTGATATCTCTTGAAGTATCTCAAATGAATAAATTAGTAAAATCTATCCATCAACTTTAAAAACTATGTGACAACTTAACATCCAACCAGATGAGAGAAGGTGTTGGACCTACGAGTTGAAGCTACCCATGATAATATGTCCCCAGACAGTGGCTAAGTTATCTACAGAGAAATATTAATACTGTTCCAAAGTATATGCTTCCATGTCTTTCTAGTGTTCAACCTTTCACTGAATTGTATGGTCTTTCTGCATTTCCAGAACCCTTATGTTCTTCTTTTAATATATATTTATTTCTTTTATTGAATTGTTGGAACACTTTTGGTGTGTAGATGTCAGTTTTGCCATCTTTGGTCAAATCACCATTTCGCAAACTCAGTTGGGATAATCATTTTGGTACCAATCTCTGCTATGATATGATGTGTGTCTATACGTCTTGTCCTTTCCCATTGAATTTATCTGTTTCATTTCTATCCAAGATTCTTGATAACTGTAAAATTTCAATCATTTATACATATTATTTTCGGTCATGAAAAAAATTTTCAGAAGTTGTTATTTGAAAGTATGCATTAATTTCTTGAAGAGCGAATTCTATCCTATAATTTCATGTCCTTAGCTTGTTGGATAAATTCACAGTTGAAAGTGATGTTAGTCCGACGAAGTTGTAGACTACACAATTAGATTTAGAGTTATTCATCGGAAAACACTAATTCTACTCTCAAATTTTACTTCTAATAACTTTTACTCTAGATTTCTCTCACAAAATTTTGATGTTAACATTTTTATTAGAATCTACATGATAAAAAGAACTAATCATCAATTGATACATTAAGGAGTAAAAATTAGGGAATAAAAGAAAATATTACTTGGACTCCCAAATTCTATCATTTGCTTTTATTCCCTCACACAAATATTTGATGTTGACACTCTCCTTGCCACTCACAGAATTGAGATAATCTATCATATTTTGTCACGTTAAGAATTAAAAATAAAAAGTATAAAATAAGATTACATGTAGTAAAATTCGAGAATAAAAATAAAAAGTACATGTAATAAACTCTTTTTCCTCACCTATTTTGTCAGTGACTCAATGGGACACTTGAGTTAGATTCTCTACGACATGGTGGCCCGAAGATCGAAAAAAGAATCCATTAATAGGCCTAACCGGATGTCATTTGTTCACAAACAAAACAAAAGACAAGTTTTTAGTTGTAGTTCATGAGATTTTCGTAATAATTTGTAAATCACATGAGGTAGGAAGATTTAATATGATAGATTCGATTAAAATGTATTGACAAAAATTGACCTTATAATATTTATGTACAAAAGTAATATTCTACCCATTTAATCACTCTTTAGTTTTTAGGCATATATATGAATTTTACACTAAAAGTAGAGATCACAATGGGTCAAAAGTGGGTCAGGAATGGTTACATTTATCCACCACTCGACCACCTTATATTTTCTCCACTCACCTCAACCTCAATCCGTATTTGGTGAACTTTTTCATAACTCAACTCGCCCCACCAGGTGTAGTTGCCCACTACGATCGAGTACCCGCAACTTATTATCTAATTACTATTTTTATTTAAAGTAATAGAAATATTATTCAAATATGATAACTAAATAGTTAATTAATACTTTTTAAAAATAAACTTGTTAGTTTAGAACTAAAAATAGTAAAAAGGAACAAAAGTTAGTTATATAAACTTTTATAACTAAATACTAGTTTTATACGCGCATTGCGCGTATGGGTTAATGTCCAATGTTTATATTTAAATAAATATTTGAAATTATATCAATGCAAGATTATATAGGAGAAGTTTATACATGGATAATTGAATGTCGAATTTTTTTATTTAAATATCTAACTCAAAGTATATGAATCCAAGATAATATAGAAAATTCATTATAATTATTACTAAAATAAATGTTTGCAACCTTGTAAAATCGATAGTCTAAATATTTGGTCTAAAAATGATAGTCTAAATAAATACTACTTTTCATTTGAATTTTTTTAAGTGTTCTTAATTCTCTTTTGAGTAACATTATTATTGTCTTTATCTTTATTATTTGTTCTCTTTCTTTTTGTTGGTAGTGTGTTATTTGAAATTCGGTTATTGTTGGTAGCATAGATGACAACGTCATGCAACGAGATTATGATATAAGAGCTATGGACTTTCCTTTGGTGTTTTGCTTGGGGTTCATCATTATTGTTGAATGAGTTATTGTGGATAAAGAAATCCTTAGTTTATGAAAAAAGATTAAATAAATTAATAAAAATTTGAAATTTTAAAATATTATATATTTCAAAGATATTAAAAGGTAGTTTCTCGCTTCAATTTGCTGGGTAATGGGTTATTTGAGTATTTTCCTTGTCAACAAATCCTCCAAGTAGTTAATATGATTGGTTTCAAACTATTCTTTTTTATTTTTTTCATGGTATTAAAGAAATACATATGTATTATTTTTTGGTGTAACTACTAATTTATTTAATTCAATAAGAGTAAAATAGAGCGATTCCGCTTTAATTTGTTGGGTTATTTGAGCACTCTCTTTGTCAACCAATCACCAAGTAGTTAATATAATTAGTTTCAAAGTATTTAAAAATTTTTTTTCATAGTATTAATAAAATACTTGGTAAATAAATATATAACATTATATTGTACTATAACTTTGATATTTAATTACAAGATATTGTAAAAATAAGATAATGGACAACGTAATGAATATCAATTGATAAATTTGAATGTAAAGAATCTTTGCATGAGAGAAAATAAAGACAATATAACTAATGAAATTATTTCTCTTATTTAATTTAATTTTTTTATAATGAATAATTTTTTTCAAATAAATGTATTGTAGACACATAATTCTAAATTAAAGAAATACATATGTATCATTTTTTGTTGTAGCTACTAATTTATTTAATTTAATAATAGTAAATAGAGTGAGAAACTTAATTATGTCAAATTTGATTGAGATGAGGTTCGAACCTAAGATCTTTCTTATAGAAATTAATGAGTAAGTTAAAAGTTAACGGAATATTAACGGAGAAGAGAATATTTAACGGAAAACTTAACGGATAATCATAAAAGTAATGTTAAATTAGGTAATCTCTATTAATAATATTAATCTGAATTATCTTAACCATCTATTTGATTAAATAATTCATCTGAATCATCCATTTGATTAAATAATTTGACCGCCATTTTTTCTACCCATTTTAGGCCTAACTTTCTTTGGCTCTTATTAGTATAGTAGACATACTAGCTAGTACTTATTTTACTACGGAGTATAATATATATACACATACACATGGGTGGGTTGGGTGGAATTCTATGCGAGTTTTGTACATAAAACTCGAAGCCAATCTAACCCACCATGGGTTAAATCTTTTTAGGTTTTATAATGGACAATAGCTACAACAATTCTTCTCAATAAGTGTCTTGACTCCTTAGTAATTGAGGCCCTCTCCCCCATAAATGTGTTGACTTCCATAACTCATGCTCTTTGATGATGCGGTGCTCTTAATAAGTGTATGGGCTCTTGCAACCATTTCACTTGCTCTCTTTGCTCCTTACCATTATGTTAGTGTTTGATTGTCTTCATTGCTTTGACTAGTTAAAACAATAGTGCATTGCGTCGGGTCTAGTATCTTGTCCAATTATCGTGTCACTAGCTCCCCTACTCCTGAGCTGCGAGTACAATAGAGTTAGCTAGGGAGTAATAGAAGTGTTGGACTTATCGGATACCTCGTCACCAGCCCCCTACTCCCGGGCTAGAAGGGGCTAGGGAGTAATAATAATTTTCTCTTTATATTTTTATTTTAACAATAAAAATAATATTAATTATTATTTACTTTTCTTTATTTTTATTATTTTTATTCTTTATTATTTTTAAATTTATTCTTTAATTTTAATAACTCAGACGGATGGGTGCCTCGGCCTCTCCATGCTTTCTTTGCTCCTGACCATTACTGTTAATTATTTTAACTGCTTTGACGGGTTAGACTAAGAATGCAATGGCTCGAGTCCAGTACCTTGTCCAATTATCATGTCAATTATATTTTGGTAATTAATTAAGCGAACTACCGTAAGGTTGAATGATTGATTCTTATAGAAGTGTATCATGTTAAAGAGCTCTAGATCAGGTACTCTTTGATGAGTAAGAGTCAAATTCTTCAAATGAAACTTAAGTTGAATCCAAATTAGTCTCATAGTGGTGAAAATATTAGATACGGTACGAAAAAAAATCATTTAGAACCCTAAAAAGAAATAATTTTTTTATTTTATTGTTTAATCATGAAAATGACCATAAAATATTTAGAAGAAGTGTTATGCGTTTCTTAAAGAGAAATGTGTATTTCCAAAAATAAAAAAAGAGAAATGTGTCTGAAATGTAAAAAGATTTCATTAACCATAGCTAGCCATTCTAGCTTGTAAATACTTTGATGTCAGGAGAAAGAAAAAGGTGAGGAAAAAAACAATCAACTAATTAAAGACTTCAATTGGATTTTGGTAGGTGAGGCAAGACATTTGCCTTTTAAATATTACAATATGAAAATTTTATATATGCAAGTGCACAATAAATTTGGTGCTGCACATAATTATAATATATAATAAATTGAAGCAACAATGATAACAATATAGGGGAGAAGAATGTATGGGGCAAGTTATGGAGCTCTGAGGGTTTGATTATATATTGGTGCAACAATTTCTGGCAAAAATGCTGCCTGAATTTGCAACCAAAAGTTAAAATGATAAGATCCTGCTGGCATAACAGGGAGAAATTCAAAAGAAAATACTGATATGATATATTGATTGATGCATTAATTTGATTGAAAGAGTATATAGAAATGGGCTACCTTTATGATAATTCATGAAAAGTACAAAGTAAATAATGAGACCAAGATTCTGTATGATCTCATAATGTAGTTAGTAGGAGGTAATGTTGTCATGTCTCCCCTTAGCAGGCATTTTGGTTTATCTATATATCTCTTCCTGATTTATGGGCTTCATTAATTAGTTAATTGATCACAATCTTAGCTATAATCATGAATATTCATGATCTGATGGATCATATCATGCAAATTAATTGCCTCAATTTTGCCACTTGAAGTAATCTGTAAGATAGATCATATTAGAGTTATTCTCCCACCATGCAATCGTACGTGAACTTGAGTATAATTTGAGTCAGGTATTGTGTGAATCAAGAAATCAAATGAAATGTTTATTATATAATCATGACAAAACTATTGTGTTATACTGTTATGAGCAATTTTTCGACCAAAGCCAAAAAAGTTGTATTACATATACTCCCAAATTCTAAGTACTCACTTTCACTTCATAATGTAAACAAAGATATGATATTTTTATCATGTGGTTCTCAAAAAAGGTATACATGCATGTATCAAAGATTTGTGAGAGAGGTAAAAGTTGAGAGTAAGAAATCGGAATCTATATAGCATTTTCTTGTCAAAAATGTCTTTTACTAGGCTACAAAAACTTTCTACTAGTTATAGACGCCAAATTATACCATGGATCAGAGTCTACTTTGCATTTTGGACCATGGTCCAGAATGATATTCATACTATATATGTGTCTGTAGTTAATAAATTATGTGTCTATAAATAAATTGAAACACACATAATATGTTAATTGCAGGTATATAATATGTAAATTACAGGCAAATAATATGTCGTTAACATATTGTATCTCTAATTAACATATTATGTGCTTTCAATTTAGGAATAATGTTCAAATTGGCCATTGAACGAAACGTGAAAGTGTAATTTGGCCACTGAATGAAAAAAAAAAAGTGCAATTAGACCACTCAACACTCCAAATGTATACAATTTCACCTGATAGCAGGTTAACACCCCATCTAGCAGTTGCATGTTGACGTGGACAATAATTTGACTTTTTTTTTTATTTCCTTTTCATTTCTTCTTTCTATTTTTGAAAACCATTTTCAAACATAAAATCTGATGCAATATATATTCAGTTTTTTTTTTTTGAGAGATATATATATTCACTTTATAATTTTATATAATAATTAAGATGTTAATAAATAAAAGAGTTAATTTCACCAAAGGTCCCTTGTCTTTGGTGGCAATTTCAATTTTAGTCCCAGACTATCGTTTTTGCCATTTAACATCCCAGACTATTCTTTTTTGGACACTTTTAGTCCTTCTCATGATTTTTCCTATTTTTAGTAAGGGCAATTTTGTCTATTCATATTTTTTTATTTAACCGATTTTCACCGGTTTAATTATGTTAGGTGAAACAGACCGGTTCTTCTAATTATTAGATTAATCCAAAAATCCCCAATGTACGCAACTTCATCTGCTTTAGTTCAAGGCTTCATCATCCTCCTTCATCCGGCGAAGAATGAGACCGTACAACGCCACTATAGAGGAGAGCAAAGGGGAAATTCGTCACCCTAAATATGTAGTTCCAATCTCTAAATCCCTAAAGGAGTTCGCAGTCGATAAAAGAATTATTTTTCGCCCCATTATTGACCCTAATGTGGACCATGAATCTACCAAGAAGCTAATGTATGCCTCCATTGTGCGAAAATACTAGAATTGATGTCTATCTTTCAGGTTGAAGCTGCATATGTTTCTGGTCTCTATTCAATTTTTTGAGTACGTTAGGGATTTGTGGATTGAATCTAATAATTAGAAGACCCGGTCTGCTTAACCTAACCTAATTAAACTGGTTAAAACCGGTTATATATATATATATATATATATATATATATATATATATATGAAGAGACAAAATTACTCCTACTAAAAATAGGAAAATTCTTGAGAAGGACTAAAAGTGTCCAAAAAATAATAGTCTGGGATGTTAAATGACAAAAACGATAGTCTGGGACTAAAATTGGAATTGCCACTAATGACAAAGGACCTTTGGTGGAATTAACTCTAAATAAAATGAAACAAGATTCCCTTTGCAGTGCACTACTTTGGAGCTAAATTGTTAAGCAAAAGGTGGACCAAGCACTACTTTGGTGCTAAAATAACCTCTCTTCCAGTGCACTTCTTATCATTATAATTTGCAAAAAAATCTGCTGCAATACCTAGTTCTTTTGTATAAACATATACACCCTTCAAATATTTTTCAACGAACCAAACGGGCTATAAGAAATTGAAATGGTAAATTGATAAAGCTACAAACTGATAAACTTCAATCTGATGAAACCACGAAGCAACAACGAACTAAATACGGATTTCAGTCGTGATTTGAGAATTTCACAGTTGATTTGGGGATTTCTGATTGAAGCTTCTTTTTTTTTTAAAGAATGACTAAAGTTTAGTTTGCCTAATTTGCCTAGTACATGGTGGAAGAAAGAGTAAAGAAAGAAAGGAACGAAAGGATCGTACTGCAGCAGATTTTATGCAAGAAAAGAATTTTTAAAAAAATGAAATGAAAAAAATTAAAAAAAAATATTTCAAGTCATTTTTTATGTCAACACATGCAACCTGCTTGATGGGTGTTAACCTGCTATCATGTAAAATTACCTATATTTGAGACAATTTTTATACCAATATTCACAATGCAATAGTATAATAATTATTGGTCATAGACGTTTTTCTTTTCCATTTTAATGTTTGTTTTTTAATTAGCCCAAATTTGGGCCGTAGCTATTCTTCTTCCTATCTGAAAGAAGACAGATCGTCGTCCTCCAAATGGGAGGAAGAGGTTTGTCTTTCTCCCATCTAAAAGAAGACGAACACAATTCGTCAACTTTCCATTTGAAAGAGGACAAATTGTGTCTTTTTCCAAATTGTGTCCCATTTGAGAAATTCATCGGGTCTTTCTTCGTCCGTCTAACGGTCCGGATCCACCCGCGTGATTTCATTATATTCTGCATGTTTCTTTGACAAGCGATATATCGGTATTTTGAGCATATCTCAAACTAGGAGTGTCCAGATGAGGTGATTCAAGGGGTATTGGAACGGAAGCTCAAAGGGCTAAAACTTTTATGCAGACTACAAAGACTAGTTTGGACATTTACAAGGCAAAAAATGTCCTAGAAACTAGAATTGCTGCGTAGAATGGGTAGTCATCACGGTCTAGGTCACGGCGTGAACTCGACCGTGACGACCTCTGAAACCTATGAACTATACTGAAAAATCATGGTGGGATTCACAGTCGTGACCACACGCCCAAAATTCTTTTTAAATGGTATTTTTAGCTCGATGTTAGCGGTATAAATAGCCCTAGGCGGTTATTTTTAAGAAATTTTATTTTCATTTTCCACTCTCTCTCTAAGGTTTTCTTGGAGAGAAAACCTATCCAAATATTTCATTTGTGTAATCAATCCATATTTGAAGAAGATTTGTAGAACAATTTCAAATTTCATTTCCCTAGTTCTTAATCAAAGCTAAGTCTTTCTTGTTGTTTTCTTTGCATTTTATTTCTTTCAAATGTTATTGCAAATGTCTTTAATCCATGCTTAGCTAGATTCAATTAGCAAGTGATGATTGGATTAAGTCATCTTTTGTGATTGATGTTATGTGATTGAATTATGAGATGGTGTAATGACTTGATGATGACTCTAATTGTGAGCTTGGTAGCTTGTAGACTCTTGTATGATTTTGGCTAAATTATGAAAGAGGTACATGAAAAAGGTATTGTCACAATGAGAATAGATCAATACCATAACCATATCTCTAAGTAATCCAACTCACCTTTGAGAAAAGAGGGTTAAAAGGAGATGTGAATACCACGTGTTTGATAAAATTCATAAATTGCCTTAAGTCACCATAAGAATGGGGCTTGAAGCTAATTGAAAGTCCAACAACCACGAGAGTGCTGTTGGCACCTAGTAGCATCTCCCTAATTCCCTTATCAGTGCATTACATGAGCTCTAACCAATGATACACTATATCATCTACACTTAAGTGACTTAATCCAAACCCTTAGTTTTACTATTGATTGTTAATTGTTGTTTGATCTTTCATTACAATTTGATTGTCATTTTCTTTATTTTGCTCTTATCACACGAATCACATCTATTCCTTTAAGCTAGCTCCAAACACTCGTAACTAACCACCTACTATCCAACCCCTTCTAGTCCACTCATTGAGACAATATACGGTGTGAGTATACCCTCTAACACAAACTCCATTCCACCACTTTTACTCAACTTTTGATACACGAACCAAATAATAGAATAAAATTTTTATTTTATTCCTTGCATATTTCATTCCTGTGAATATGATTACTATTCCATCAAAATTCATTCCTTAAAGGTAACATGTTATAAAAGTGATAACATTATTTATAACAAAAGAATTGAGTTGTTCGGTGTTATTATTGTATTATTTAAGTATAAAAAGTACAGTTCTTTTCTATAATAAATATTATTTATTAACTCAAATGGAATTCAGAAATCATCACACTTGGTCTCCATTTATGGTCCTCTTTCGGTGACTAATAATATATGCATCGCAAAAATAGTAAATACTGTCACATGCATATATAATCAATTTCTGTTTCTTCATTTTTTTTTTTAAAAAAAAACACTTATAAGCTCCAGCTTCCATGTGAGCACATACGACAGATCGAGCGCATGAATGTAATTAAATCTAATTTAGACGTTTTGTTTTTTTTTTAATACTACTAACTCTATTACAATGCAGTATCTAATTTAGACGTTATGATGTATTTTGATAATTTTAAGATAAGAAAACGAAACCTAAGGAATTAATTATAAGAACCTTAAAGCTAGCTAGGTTCATCATAACAATCTGCCCATACTATACTAATTGGTGCATTCACATGCATTCACAACCAACCCATACTAAATAATGCCCATCGATCCAACACTTCAAATTTTCTACCTATTACTCTATTACACATATATTGCTATTCACATGCAATGGCAAACAAACCTTAATGGTACACAAATTATTAAGCAGATCTAATACTCCAATTCAATTACGTGTGGATAGATGCACGTACACACATAAACAATTACATAAATCACATCCTATATTTAATAATTATTTTAAATTCTGTTTAATAAAATGAAATCAAGTTACTATCAAATCACTTGCACATGGAAACATTCTTGACTTCTGTAAAATATATATATATATATATATTCAAAATTTTAATGAGAATCGAACTCTTCAAACACTTAGGAGTTTTCATTCGATTAGTATTATTAGTTAATTTCAAAATGAATTAACCAACCTTTTATTTTAGATTTAAATTCAAAATTTTAATGAGAATCAACTGGTAATATGCACGAGCAGCTGCCCTTTCCTCCATCCTTTTCACGGTGTCATGTTGATGCGGCATACGATAGTGGTTCAGGGAAAGCTACAGCGGGAGTGGTGCTAGTGAGGCCGAATGGTGAGTTTGTGGCTGCTATGAGTACTCCTTTACCTTATTGTGATTCAGTAATTATGGCAAAGACACTAGCTTGCAAGGAGGCACTCTCTTGGTTGAAAGATAGGAATGAAGAGGTTGTTGTGCTACTTACCGACTGTGCAGTTCTATGTGCTAACTTGCGTTCATCACTGGAGATCATGTCATATATCGGCATTGCCACGAAAGAGTGTCGTAGACTTATGAGTTCTATTGTTTCTTGCTTAGTCCTTTATATTCCTCGATCGGATAATTTCTTAGCGCATGCATGCTTTAGCTCGAGACAGTTTTTCATCTTTACAGGATGTCATTTTGTTTTGGGATGTTGTTCCCCCTAGCTCCATTATGGAGCTCTTAATATAATTCATTATTCCTTTAAAAAAAAATTATATTGTTGGTCCTTAATTATTTATAACTAATTAACAGGTAATTGAAGTTTAAAAAATATTTAAAATAGTTAACTAAACCAACGTAATTTTATTACCAACTGAATCAAATGAATTAAGTGAATAAGGGTTAATCAGAATAATTTGGATTAGATACTCCACCCACACCAGCTACATGTGATTGGTTACGTGTACATATATATATATTGAAATAGTCTAAATGCATGTGCACGTATAGGTTAGAGGCGAGCAATGAATGTTGGCACGGGTCCTTCGTGAGTTAGTGGTATACAAGTAACCTAACATTCAATAAAATAAAAATAAAAATAAAAATAAAATAAAAACAATTGTTAATTCCGAAAGGATTAATTAATTACTCCCTACTTATTCTAATAATAAACAAAAAGCACCCAAACTTTACAAAATTACCATGGGAAGGAGGACCATTTGTACCTTTTTATACAGTGAATGGTCCTTGTTTGACCGTAGTCAAAGGCTGAAAATTTCTATACAATTTAAAGAATGGCCAAAAAGGGTTTCCTATGCTAGTAATTTTTTTTAAGAAAAAATATTCATAAAACTTTTTGCTTATGAAAAATTATTAAATTTAATTACGCTTTTTTTTTTTTGGATAAGAAGTGAAGAATCAGACACTAGTATTACTAGTTTCTCACAATAACTTTTCTCAATTTAAAAAGGTCAGAATGATTATCCAGTATAAACTGCACTACTCTTGACAGTAATTTCTCAACGTCTCTCCAATTCACATAACGCAAATGTTAGTCAGCTTGTCAACGGCACAATTTCTGTTCGCGAAATACATGATTAATCGAACCTCCCAAATCCTGCCCGGCCATTTCTAGCTGGTCTCACTGATATTCCATAGCAGACCCAATGGGCAATGGCAAGATGCCCCTCCCATTCTCTCAAGTCCCAACTACTTCACGACTTCTTTATAGTCACTTTGTACAATAGTAAAACTTGCAAAATGTTCATTAAAAAAACATATATAATGATTACGGAAATCGAACTTAGCTTAAATCATTTTAAATAAAGTTAGCTAGCCACGTTACTACTAATTGTCTAATTCATCCAATAATATGAATGGTGAATAATGAAGCATCATTGACATGGATGTTAAGAACCGGTAATTAATAAGGGGATTAGAGTGATCTGATTGTATGGTGGAAAATCTATCCACACAGGTGGCGTCATTATCATAATAATCTTTCAATTTGTTGTTGCGTTGCATCATCATAATTAAGTAAATACAGAGTAATAATATGATGGAGAGAATCAGCTTTTTGTTCGTGAAATATGCATGAATTTGCGAGACTCACATGTGCAACGTAATTATGAAACTAATCGAGCTTGTCAAAAAGACTCTCAACCAAATGCACCGCCATATTTTATTTTCCTTTTTGGAAAATAATAAGTTTAGAAAATCTTTTCAGAACTATATAAATTTTTGTATTAATTAACAACGTCAATAGTAATAATAATATTATAATTTTTTACTCACAAGAGTTTAATATTATGTTTTTACCCATAATTTGTCACCCGAAAACTAATTAAATTACCCGTGAGTCTCTTCCTGTTTACCCAATCTTACGAATGCAGCTCTGGGTTTTTTAAGGTTTTATACTCAACGAGTCAGTGTGTGGTTGCTAGTTAGAGAAAAAAATTATAATTTTTCATATTTGTTAAATATGAATTGATAAACATGACCATAATTTACTCAAAAAGTTTTATGGGAGGAGGTCTTAAATTGTGCTATACTATAAATAATATTAGCTTTATCAAAATTCGAGTCTATAAATTAAAATATCCACTCAACATTCTCCCTTATTATATATGTGTAATGTAGTAATATATAGGGGTTTTTTAAAAAGTGTGGATAATATAGAGTACAATCATATGTAGCATACTATGTTTGAGTATTATTAGTACTATCACGATAAAAATTTAGTAAATTAACTTAGATTATTTATAAAATAAAGATTAGAAAGACAATATACTACTCCCGAAGTGAGACAAACTTAAAACCTTATAATTACCAAGTCAAGTAACCAATAGCTCGACCAATTCAATTAGGTTGCTAATTTTTCAATATATTATATTATTGTCGTATATATATTATTGTGATAATTGGTAAAGATTCATAGGTTTATCCAATCCGTAATCATAGGATCCAATTTGGACCATTATACTCGAATAACAATTTTTCATTATTGCATAATATATATAATTATGATTACTGTAAGATATCTAGAAATTGGGCGTGATGTATCCCGTTATCATTTCAAATGAGTGGTCATAGATTTCTAAAAATATTTGAGAAAGTATAAAAGAATTGAACAGATACTACCTTGTAAGTATTTTAAAATAATAATAATAATAATAATAATAACAATAATAATAATAATAAGATATCTAGAAGATCCAAATGCTTGGAGTTTTGTATAGAAATTACTCCTATAAGTGGAATTGGAAAGTAGCCTTATTATATACCGCAATGGTTCCAAATGACGACAAGGGAAATGTTATTTATGTATAAAATTGTACACATAAATTTATATGCACTAGTTTAACTTTGCAACTTTTTATCCCATGCCATTCTTATTTCATTTTTTTTACCACCGGTGACCAGAATTAGGTAGTATATGCAAAATTTGATATAGTATTAATAATTATAAGGTTTCAAGTTTAATTCTTATTGGGATGGTCTATTCGCTTTGGGTTGAGCAGGTCCGCTATGGGCGACCTAGCAACGCTGATTTTATGGTCCTTTGTCGGTTAGTGTCACAAGACGAGATTTATCTAGTTCGCACTATCGAGTGGTGACGAAGGATTTTAATTTTCTTATTATATATATAAATATGAAAAAAAAAAGAAAAAAAAAAGATAGTACTAATGATTGTGGTGATGGTTATATCACGTAAAATGGAGGTGTTACAACGTACTATAGTCTAATTAATATGGATATACCATAGTGGTTTGAAATCATGTGTTAAAAGCAGGTCATGTTCTACCCATTCAAAAACTCATTCACTTTCCATTATTACAAATCTTTTATAATTTCTTTGTTTTTTTCTTTTCCATTAAAAGGTAACGCTTTGTATCTATCTTCGTATCCACTCCATCCTATATATATACACTCACACATTTTAACCCTTAGAAAGCTCCGTGTAAGAGACCTCTATTCATCAGTTTTTTTCATGATGTCCACCACAGCTAAAGACGAACCGGACTACGATAGCAGCTGTTCGTCGGCGACGGTGCCGGATTCGAGCCGGAGCTGGATGAGCAACCTGAGCTTCAGCAGCCGCCGGAGTTCCATCTCCCTTTGCTCCTCCAACGAGTCGGCGTATTACTCCAACTGCCACAAGCCGCACAAGGCGAACCAAGCCGCTTGGGAAGCCATGAAGCGGCTCCGAGCCGACAAGGGCGGCCAGGTCCGGCTCGACCACTTCCGGCTCATCCGGCGGGTCGGCAGCGGGGATATCGGGAACGTGTACCTTTGCCAGATAAGGAATCCGGTGGTGGGGCTGCCGCCGTGTTTTTACGCGGTGAAGGTTGTGGATAGGGAGGCGTTGGCTATAAGGAAGAAGCTGCAAAGGGCGGAAATGGAGAAGGAGATTTTGGCCATGCTTGACCACCCTTTTCTTCCGACGTTGTATGCGGAGTTCGATGCTTCCCACTATTCTTGTTTGGTTATGGAGTTCTGCCCCGGTGGGGACTTGCACGCCGCCCGACAACGCCAACCCGGAAAGCGCTTTTCCCTTTCTTCAGCTAAGTATGTATTCCGTCCGTATTATTCATAATACTATTTAATTATACCATCATGTATACATATTGGGTCTCGGACTCTTAGTTGGTTATGAGTAGTAGATTGCAGGTAAAGATAATATATGTTTAAATTTTTACAGTCATAGTGTGTGAGTTATCTTAACGAGGTGGACTCCTTATGGTCACTAGATACTAATTCTCTCATCTAATGAGCTATTGAGTCATGGATGTAGGAGTATACTGAACCCACAAAAATAGCTCAGTTGATTTCTGGTTGATAAATTATAGACAAGGACACTTGATCAAGTCTTATCAGTAGTTACCCTAATATGGAGTATACTGAACCCACAACAGTAGCTCATTAGCTCCTAAATGATAAATTATGAGCAAAAACACATGATCTAGTAACAGTTTAGAATTACTCCAATATTGTGGGCTCCTTGTAACACCGGACACTAATCTTTCTATCTAATTAGCTGCTGAGTCACCCTAGGGTAGGAGTATATTAGATATTCAAATAAATGGGCATTTTAGTATTTGTTGATGTTGGAAAAGAAAGTAAATAAATAAATACGTACTACTGTTGCAGGTTTTATGCAGCAGAAACACTACTAGCATTGGAGTATCTACACATGATGGGGATTGTATATAGAGATCTGAAACCAGAAAATGTGCTAGTAAGAGAAGACGGTCACATTATGCTCTCAGATTTCGATCTCTCTCTCAAATGTGAAGTCGTCCCAAGGCTCATCAAATCCAAAGTTTCACCACACCAATCCGCCACGGACACCACTAATGCATGCTCCTCTCCTTCATGCTCTCTCCCCATTCGCCCCGTCCTCTCCTGCTTCTCCGCCGCTAAAATCACAACAAAAACCATCAGAGAACACGCCGACGGCGCCGGCGCCGGCGCCGGCGCCGATCACGACGGCGAAGTGGAGAAAAACGAGTGTGAATACTACAATCAAGAACTCGTGGCGGAGCCCATAAACGCGCGGTCGAAATCCTTCGTCGGAACCCATGAATATTTGGCGCCGGAGGTGATCTCCGGGCAAGGGCACGGCGGCGCGGTGGACTGGTGGACGCTGGGGGTGTTCCTGTACGAGCTGGTGTACGGGACCACCCCTTTCAAAGGCGAGAACAACGAGAAAACGCTAATCAACATCCTCAAAAAGCCGCTGGCGTTTCCGAGGATGGGGTTTAGCAGCAGCAAGGAGTACGAGGAAATGATTAAGGTTCAGGACTTGATCAGCAGATTGCTGACGAAGAATCCGAAGAAGAGGATTGGGAGTGTGAGGGGGAGCGTTGAGATCAAGAAGCATGAGTTCTTTAAGGGTGTGAATTGGGCGCTGATTAGGTCGGTCCGGCCGCCGGAAGTGCCGTCGGAGTCGCGTCACAAGCAGATTTTGGGGCGGAGTAGAAGCGGCGCTGCCGCAGTGATACCAAAGCTGATGAGCAAGAAGGAGCGAGAAGAACCGTATCAGATCCCACATTATTTTGATTACTTTTAATTTTACTGTACATTATGAAATAAAATTCCTAGGTTAATTATGAGTAATTAATTAATTACAAAGGATAGCCTTGTTAATCATATGTTTGACATAGGTAGCTGAGAGTTTTTTAAGTGTTTGTTTTTTAATCCCATGGATCCATGTACGTGGTTTTCTTCTCTTTTTTTTTTTTTTTTTCATTTTTTCTTTATTTTTCACTTATTAGTGGGTGATGATCGACAACAACTTTCGTATTGTAAAATTATAAATTTGGTAATATATATGCATGAGATATTTTTGTTCATAAACGACTAATTTGAGTAAAGAATAATGAAAATATATCTACTTGAATTTAGACTCTTCAGGAACAACTTGATACTAGTACTTCATTATATTCTTAGAGGAACTTGTTGAACAAGTGGAGGCTATCTATTTTATAGAAACAATTTAATCTAGGGATGATGATTAAATAAGTAATCAAATTATTTGACAAAAAATGTAATTATGACACCTAGCTAAAAAACTATAATTAAGTCCTTAAATTTTGTAAAACACAATTGGACCATTGTAACCTATTTTTACATGTCAAGATAGGGTAAATAATGATTTCATGATTTGAATGTCACCTCATTGTACTTTTTTGATTTGTAATTTTGTATGCCTATTTGGTAGATATTATTATTTATCTTTGATTTATATATATATATATATATATATATATATATATATAAAGAAACAAAACAAAACAAAAATGTAATGTTTCGTCCAACAACAATAAAGACCAAAATGTTGGTGTGTAGGTTAAATAAGTCAAATTTAAAAGAAAAATGCATGCATAGATGCCACATTAGCATAACTTCATCTTTAATAGAAAAATAAGTCAAAATGACTCTACCATATTTTTTTCAAGTTCAAATTAAGTACTTAAGTCTTTTTTATATATATAAATAATTCGATAGCCTAATTACATTTTCTCAAATAATTTGAGAGTGTATTTATTTGCTTCATATCCTATTAATCTAAAACCTTTAAAAAAACTAATTCAACTATATTTAATAAAAATAACTCTAAATACAAATTTCCAAGGATTGGATAAAGTAATACGGAGTACTATTTTTTTTTTTGAAAGCCATTAAAAAAAATCCCATTTTCATAACTCGATACTCGATCATATCATTTTCTTGTAGTGTGCCTTTTCTTTTTCTTTTCTATTTTTGCATTTCATGATTATATTATAATTTAGCCTCACATTTGCACTCAATGTAGGTGGTGGGCATTGAATTGGATTAAATTTCACCAAATTTTGACAGTGGGTATATGCGTGTAAAGGGTGGAGCAGACCATAATTGTCCCCATGGTTTTTCTCACTTGGGACTCATGACTTCATGTGATACCCATTATTACATTTTCTAAATCATGGAAAAATTAATAAAATAAAAAAGTTTTAATAACATTAACATATACATGCTTATGAATCAACTTTAAGTGTTTTTTCCTCTTTTTGTTAAGGTCTCTCACATCCTTTCTCATTATGGTACTTTCATTCATATCCCAAGCAATTATTTATCATTCAACTGATTAAACAATAGATGTGAACCGTACATTAGGAAATTAGACCATCTTTTATATTTAATTTATTTAATTAATATATATTAATTAATTTTGGGTTATGATTATTGTCATTCACTCATTCCATACTCTTTTATCATTTGTAATGATTCATTGGGAATATAATGAAGGAAAGAAATGTGATTAGTACACATTTTTTGACCGCATTAAAGTCACAAATTTAAGGTTTGACTATCCTTGATTATTGTTTAATTTTTTATATAATTTGAGAATTTATTTCTACAAAACCAGGATGGCATACATTACATTTTTTTTTTGTAATTTAATAATTATTAATTATAAAAAGTAGTGCTAACCTTAAGGCCAGGTAAACAGTTTGACGCTATGTTTCATGATTTTCATTATTAATGAATTCTCTTTCAACAACAAAACAAAAAACTGAAATGTCATTAAAGTCTAAGAGATTAAAGTAAAATTAATTTATTAATGAACTATATATATACACTCATGATCAAATGAGTCCACCATTTTCCACATGTCTATGTAGACAGATCTGGGCCATTGAAGGTTTGAGATCAATGGCTTAGATTTCACTAACTATGCACTGTTGATGAAATTTAAGTCATTGATCTCAAACATTCAATTGCTCAGATATGTCCACACGGACTCATGAGAAAATGTGAACTTACATGAACAATGTCATATATATATATATATATATATATATATATATATATATATATATATATATATATATATAGACACACACACACGGAATAACATAATTGGGATAAGACAAAAAAAATTGCTCAAAATCTTTCACCATCCGATGTAGCAATAAAACTCTTTTTATTTATTGGTTATCTAAAATTAGCTGACCTAATTCCTGTTAAAAATAAAATTCTACTTATATTTCAATGTGATGAAAAATTTGGTAAATTTTGTTATCACTGTAGCTTGATCATATAATTATTCACATTCAAATTTGATTTTAAATTTCTTCCACATAAAAACTAATTTCAGAGAAAAAGTTAAGCAACAGATGGAGGAGTAAGCTAGCAAGTTCCCCGTGAGTGGATTCCATTATTTTATACTGTGACAGCAATGATAAAAATTACTTTATTTGTGCTCATAAAAGTCGGAGAAAATCATCCTTGAATTGGTAATGGAAGGATTGTATGTTTGATTTTTCTCCTCCACAATATCTTTTTTCCTTATTTCAACCACAATTAAGTAAAGAATTTTTATTCTCAAATTATGATACATTAAAATTTTATATTTATATAATAAAAAAAGAAAGAGTACAGTAATGTTAAACTTAAAGTACCTACGAGATAGTGGATCTTTGACCAAATGTTAAGACAAATTGTGTGAGGTGGAGGAGAGAGATTATGGAGAGAGAAGAAGTGAGCTCCTCCTGCAATGGACTGGTTTTTCGCAGAGATGCGAGTCCCACATTAGAATTAGCCAGTCGCACAGCCACACGGTGGTTGTCACAATTGCGCCCATCGGGCGTGTTACTGGCTCTGATTTCGGTTTTTTTTTTTTTTTTTTTTTTT
>NC_044918.1:18598969-18613271 GCF_003576645.1 Ipomoea triloba | reverse complement strand
CCCCCCAAAAAAAAAACAAGAAAAAAAAAACAAAAAAACTCCATTATTGAGGATGGCCTATGTTATATGTTTTTGTGCAATTTAAATTAGAATACTTTAAATTTTTATTTATCAAAAATGAATAATTTTAAGGCCAAAGCACCTATGGACTATCTATTTTTATGCAATTCATTCACTATACTTTAATTTATTTATTTTTACTTCTACAAATAGTGAAAATTAAAAACAATCATTAATACCGTTAAAATCAGTAGTTAACTTTGCTTCGTCAAATTTTATTGGCTAAAGTGTCATCCTGCACCATGAACCATTCTCGATTATTCATGCTGCATCCTGATCTTTTAAAACGTATATTTAGATCCATAAACCACTATTTTTTTTTGCCTATAACTTTTTGTAGGTTTTCCAGGTTGCCGATGACGTGGCGCCGGTTTTTTGCTGATTTGGCATCCATGTAAGTTTTATTAAAAATAAAATATATGAAATGGAGTATATGTAAGTTTTTTTTTTTAGAACTCAAAAAAAAAAAAAGAAGCTACGGGCATCCCTTTTGTTCACAAAGGGTCGTGGTTTTGTTGTTCATTTATTTATGATTATGTCACCACACTTTTTTTTAAAACAATACATTAATTACCCTTCTTTAAAGAAGAGTAGCCTAATGTCATATTTATTTGCTATTTTTTTTTTGTACTATTGGAAGCTGTTTGATATATAGACTATCAAATTGGTGGATTGTAAGTAATTTTTTTTTCTTTGAAAGGGGATTGCAAGTAACTTAAAGTGCTACAAATTTCACTTTGTATTGTTTGAATACTAGTGGAATATCCTATGTTAAAACTCTAAACCTAATTCAATTCCACGCTATATTCTATGACAAACTGACAAATCTCCTAGAATTAAAATTAAAATTATATCTAAATTGATGTCAACTTCTACTACTATATATCTTTGGGAGTTTGGGGAGAAGAGTGAAGTAAAGTTAACTCGAATTACTATAAAAATTCCTGACTCTCTTTTTATTTCTACTTTTATATTTCAATTATGAATTATGGCAAAAACTTGTATGAGATCGTCTGACAGATCCTTGTCCGTGAGATGAGTTGGGTCAAAATGAAATTCATTACTTATTATAAGAAAAAAATATATATAATACCTTTGATATGATGGAAAAAAAAAAGTAATACTTTTACATCAAATTGTAAAAGTATTACATATTTACATTTATCCTCAAAAGTATTAAATTTTCTCTTATAAGCAACAAAACACTTTATTCCTAATTAGTATTACATTTTCTAGTATAAGTATTACATTTGCGTATTGACTCGACCTTTCTCACTGATAAGAATCTGTGAGACGGTCTCACGCAAGTGTGACCCTTTAATTATTTGTTGAGGTTAATCACACACTCACTTTCGATTTAATGCTACAAAAACTTTTATGCAAAATTTCGTAAGACTTCGCATCACACAAACTCAAAAGCATTTGTAAGGTTTTCAAAAATGTTTAAAATTTTATCAATTATTATATTAGAAGGTAAAATTTGTTTGTATTCTGTTAAAACTAAATATATCTAAAAGTATTTCAAATACTAGGTTTAAAAAAAGTATTCATATTGTCTGAACTAAAAATATTAGGGCTAAATTTTGTTCCATTATGGGATGATAAATTTTTTTTTACATATATTATATTCAAAGGTAAAAGTTATATATTCTTAGCTTAAATTGAACATATTTAAAAATATATTTAATATTAAATGTAAAACTCACTTAAAATTTTCAACTTATATTATTTTGATAATGTTGCAATTCAAAAAATTGAATTAAAAAAAAAAAGGTTGATAAACATGTTTTCGAAGTTGAATATAGAAAATATAAGAGTTAATACCCAATATAGTCCCCGACTATAGTGGTTTTACTCAATTTAGTTCTAAGTGACTTTTTGTACTCTATTTAGTCATCGACTTTAATGATTTTACCCACTTTAGTCCTCTGTTAAGAATTCTGTTTGTTGGGTGTTAATAACAAGGTTAACATGGTAATTTCATTTCTATTTTATTTTTTTTATCAAATTAATTATTAATTATATGTTCTATATATATTTACACAATTGCATACTAAAGACAAAGTAAATTATAATACTTTAGGAAAAAAAAGAAAAAACAGTTAGCAAATAATGAGCAATTAGTTAACTTTGGCATATTGAAATTCTGATCACTTTTCAAATGAATTCAAATAGAAGCATTTTTAGTTATTTTCAAATGAATCCAAACACAAAGCAATTAGCAAATAATTAGCAAATAGCATTAACAGTAATGAATTCAAACTCAATCAATTAGCATTCTGTTCCTGTAGTATCAATACATTAGAGATACTAAGATAGAGATAAATTAGGACATATAATTAATAATTAATTTGATAAAAAACAAAATAGAAATGAAATTACCATGTTAACCTTGTTATTAACACCCAACAAACAGAATTCTTAACAGAGGACTAAAGTGAGTAAAACCATTAAAGTTGAGGACTAAATAGAGTACAAAAAGTCACTTAGGACTAACCTGAGTAAAACCACTATAGTCGAGGACTATATTGGGTATTAACTCGAAAATATAAAACAATGAATAAAAAATGAAAAATAAAAAATTGAAGTAGTGGACCTTAATATTTCATACGTTATTCATGTATGTTAGAGAATTTAGAATTATATCATAGGGACTCTCAAATCTTAATTTCTAAATTTTACTTCTTAATGTGACAAATACGAATAAATTATTTTTTTTTATGCAGGTCCCAATACAACTATACCTACATTAAAGTTTTGTATATTTGAGAAAAAATTAAGAGTAAAAAATAGAACTACACATATTATTTTTCATCTTATTATCTTACTAATGTATTCATAGTTTTTAAGAAGTACAATGTTAAAAAAAAATAAAAAAAAAATACAATGTCATGTTGCATTGTAAAGTTTCTTCTAGAAGATTAATAATTACCCGGGTTTGATGTTTGAAAGAAAATGTAACTATTTGTCAATAGTACGTACACTTGTACAAATAACAGCTATTAAATACGATGTTGATTTGAAGATCTCCTCGTTGGTCAGCCGGAGCCCCCACGTGTTTTTTTTTTCTGAAGAATCCAGAGCCCCCACGTTAAGGGATTGGTTCCCAACAAATAATTTTTAGAGAAAATGATACTTTTTTCCCTAGAATTATATACTTATAGAGTTATAATACGCTAATGATTTTGTGGTCAAGTAGTATGGAGTAACTCTCTCAAATAGGAGGTTATGGAGATTTCAGGAGGTTTGTAATAGAGTCGGTAGTACTCCAAAAATATAGTTATAGTACTTTTTCTTTCCGAATTATTCGTGTACTCACATTAGCCTTACTCTAATAAGTGACAAATTTTTCCGCTAATATGTTAAATGGACGTTTTTTACCATTAAAATAAATATTTCATTTATTTTTATTCTCCAACAAATTATGACTACAGTTTGATTCAAACCAAATAGACACTATAGCAACCAAATCGAAAGGTTTCAGTCACAATTTAGAACCGGAATCTAATATTTGAGTTTCGGTTTATTAAAATTGTGAAACCGAAACGTTCAATTCCGGTTCCGAATCGAAAAAAAAAAATTAAAATACAGTAATGGTTGAATTTAGAGTATTCTTTAAAAAAAAAGTTTAAAAAAGTTTGAACCAGCGGTTCAAACTGGATCCGGAACCGTGAACCGGAGGTTCAAAATCATAATCGAATTGCAATCATATCTACTTATATGTGAGAATCAGAATAAATACGGAAAAAAAATATAAACTATTTACAAATATTATAATTCTAATTTTAAATTAATGCTAGTAGTTGTTCCGATTTCAAACTGTCGAGTCACAATTCAAGATCTAGATTTTTTCGGTTCGCAGTTTTAATAAACCAAAACCCAAATATTGGGTTCTGGTTCTAAATCATAACTGGAACCTTTGATTCTATTGCTACCATGTTCGGTCGGTTCGAACCGAACTGTGACCATCCCTACAAGTATGTAATAATTTAATTTGTTAGAGAAAGAATTAAATGAAATATTCATTTTAAGAGTAAAAATGTCCATTTAATATATCAAAGGAAAAATTGTCACTTTTAAAATAAGGGTGTGTTTGGAAAGCAGGAAAATGACTTCTGAAAAATGTTTTCTGGAAAATGAGTTATTTTCCGGAAAATGAGTTCATTTTCCGTGTTTGGATGTACTCTGAAAAACTGTCTTTAGGTGTTTGGTTCATTTTCCGGAAAATGAGTGAAAAATGAGTAGAAATATATAATTATATAATTTTATTCTTTTAAAATATAAAACCTAATAATATTTATTATAACTAATTAAAAATTAAAAAAATTAAAAAAATTAAAAAATAAAAAAAGAAGAAGAAGAAGAGGACGACTGTTGTGGTTTCCGGCCGGAAACCACAGCAGCCGTCGCTGCTCTGGTTTCCGACCCCCTGCCGGAAACCAGAGCTGGCGGACTGGTTTCCGCCGGAAACCAGAGCTGGCGGACTGGTTTCCAGCGAAACCAGTCCGCCGGACTGATTGCCGTCCCTCCCTTGGTGTGAAGCCCCATTTTCCGGAAAAACATGCCTATTTTCCGTGGTCAACGGAAATTGATTTCCGTTGACCACATTTTCTGGGTGTTCCCAAACACCCAAAGCCCGGAAAATGATTTCCAGAAATCATTTTCTGGGCTACCAAACACACCCTAATTGAGGGAGCTAATATGGGTAGATGAATAATTTAAAGAAAAAAAGTTCTATAAAATATAATTCATGGAAAAAAGTGTCGTTTTCCCTAATTTTTAGTTAGATTTTTTGTTTTTATCAAGTCAAATTATATTAAAACTAAAATTGTGAATAATACTGAATACCTCATCATTATTAGGACTCTACATAATAGAGTCATACTATAAGTCTTAGTCCTAGTTTACTTATGATTCTCAGTCCTAGTTTACTTATGATTCTCTTGTATATATACTCTTGTATTCCTACAGTCATATTTTGTGAACTCTAATACAAACATAATTGTTCTCATCATCATGACTATTCAATTAGTTGTTTGACAGAAACAAGTGGTCGAATAGTTTGTTTCTTTATCCACTATTATATTATGCTTATTAAGTATGACTAGTAATTCTTGTGTTGTATTAATTCTAAAATTTAAAGATTCAAATTTGATACGTGGTTGGGTCATTCTGGATAAAATATAATAGGTCGGATTAATTTCAACTCAGCTTGGCATAATCTTTCTAGTTCTCATATATTTTCACCAAATGAGTATACATGTGTTGACTGTGCGAGAGAAAAAGTTATTGCACATCTATCACTTACTAAGGTTGGGCATGAATATCACCTATTTTTTCAAAGATTACAAGGCGACATTTGTGGACTGACTAATCCATCATTTGGACCATCTATATATCATCATCTTGACCATTTAGATATTTCATGGTCTTATTGATGTTTCAACTCGGTAGACTCAGTTAGTCTACTGTCTAATAGAAATAAAGCATTCGTTAAATTTATTGTGAAAATCATTAAATTAAAAGCTCAATTTCATGATTATCCAATTAAATCATTGAGAATGGATAATACTGGGGAATTCACATCGACAATAATATTCGATGATTATTGTATGGCTTTGTGCATCAAAGTAAAGAGTATCATGTGGCTTATGTCTATACTCAAAATGGTCTAGTTGAATCTCTAATTAAGCGTATTAAATTGATTGCTAGACCATTGTTACAAAAGTCCAATTTACTAGTTACTTGTTACGAGCATGCAATATTATATGCTACAGCTTTAATACAACTCTGCCCCACCGCATATCACAATTATTCCCATGTGGCACAAAATCAGATATTTCTCATTTGCATGTATACAGTTTTGTAGTCTATCTCTATACCGGCAATTTATATCGTGCACCCTGATCCAATACACACAATTTCACTTCATAATGTACAAAATTTATGTTCATAATACACAGAATCCATGTTCATAAACGCATACACATTGACATGATATAATGAGCATATATACATATTTTGACTTCATAAAGTACAGAATTTATGTTGATAATGCACATAATTCATGTTCATAATACACATACACATAAACACGGTATAATGAGCATGAATTAAACACTTAACATAATACACAGAATTCATGTTCATTATATCATGTTTTTGTGTATGTGTATTATGAACATGAATTCTATACATTATAAACATAAACTATGTACAATATGAAGTCATACTCTGTATATTGGATCAGGGTTCACAATGCACTGTAGACCCTAGCCCACGATATAACGATTGCTCTATTCCGCCTATACATCATACATTCATACCTCTATTGGCCCACATCTAAAGCTAGAATAGGTATATATGAATCTCCTACTATCATTAAATACTTAGAGCATATAACAGGGGATCAATTTACTGTGGAGTACATTGACTATTTCTTTTTTATGAAGATCATTTTATGGTATTAGGGGGAAATAAAAACTCATATATTTAACCAAATACCGATAAATCTCTGCACTTTATTGCAATTATATCCAAAGTTTTAAATTTTGACAACTTAATACCAAAGCATTTACATTTTTTAGTAATTTTACCCAATTATACTCAAGCCACCATTAAGATGACCTAACCCAAAATTGACAAGTTGGAGTATTACCCAATTTCTTTTTTATGAAGATCATTTTATGGTGTTAGGGGAAACTAAAATTCATATATATTTAACGAAATACCGAGAAATCTCATTAGCTTATTGTTGAAAAAAAAAAAAAAAAAACCTCAAATCTTTGCACTTTGTTGCAATTATATCCAAAGCTTTAAATTTTGATAATTAAACCAAATTAAAGCATTTACATTTTTTTAGTAATTTTACCCAATTATACTACTCAACCCACCATTAAGATGACCTGACCCAAAATTGACAAGTTGTAGTATTATTTGGAAACTAAGCACCCACATTGTCATATAATTAAATTTACATTATTACCGTAATTTTTTACTATATGCATGGTTCCCACGGGGTTCAAACCTATGACTTCTCATTTGGGAGAGTAACTCGAGGTCTTGACCACAAAATCTTTAGGATCTAAGAATCTAGTTATCTATTACTAAACAAAAAATTTAACATGAACAAAGAGGATTTTCAAAACACAACTTTAATTTATATGAAAGTTAAGAATTGTTGATATAGTATACATAGGTATGAGTTAGATGTGAAAGCAATAAGCATGCATAGAGTTGGTATCTTTTGCATGGAAAATAAGCACAGTATACATACAGTCAAAATATTGATAAAGGCCACAAGTGTAGACCACCTACGAAAAGAAAAAAACACTGCATCCCCACTTTCTTTGTTTTGTTCTCAGACTGTCTGCTCCATTTTGCATGCGTAGTAAAAGTTTTTCCTCACTATATCACAAAAGATCATAGCAAAGTACCAAAGAATCGGAAAAGAAAAAGGAATATACTTGAGGCCTGTTAACTTGGAGAAAAAATATTGTTTTTTTTTTCATTTTTTAGAAAAATATTAAATATAAATGAAAAAGTGAAGACTGTGTTTATGTTGAAAAGTGAAAAATGAAGAAGCGTTTTCCATTTATAAAAACTCAAAGTCACGGATCATGTCATGTTTACCTGTAATTTGATCATATATATATATATGTTTTCTTTCTTTTTAAAGTGACACCGTATTTTTTGTTTCTTGGTACGTAATTATACTTCTTTTCATTCAATTATTTACAAAATGACTTTTTTTGTTCTTAAATTGTATTAGGGTACGGTTAATGTTAAAATGCCACACCCTAGACAAGTGAAACTCGAAATGTAGCGACAATATAATTAAGAAACTAAATGTATTACGGAGTATTTTTCTATAATTCAGGGATGAAAAGAGCTATTTTTCCTTCTGTTTAATTTTTTTTAAAAAAAATCAATTCTACTCCCTCCATTTGGAGAATTCTCTATATGACAATTTTGGAAATTCTATTTTTTTTAAAGGAAAAATGAAAACCCCAATTTTCTTAAGAGGGACAAATTCTTCTGAAGCAATAGTCCAAATAAAAGGCTGTGTAATAAAAACCCAGAAAAGAAAATAAAATTAAAAAAAAAAAGTTATCTGGACATGTAACTTTAATTTCTTAATCATATCACTTATCAGGCTTCGAGTTACATTGTTTCTAATGGTGACATTCAACGTAACATAGAGAAATGAGCCAAAATCATCATGTTTAAGCAGCCTAAGAGCAATATATCTTTCATGCAAATCGAGTGAACATTTTCAAAAAGTATATTGACCATCAACTTGCAATTTGAACTCCATTAAGTTACAGAGGGAAACGAGGGGACATTTGGCAACAGTACGTAACGATATGATGGTAGTACTGTAGTAGATAAAGTTGGCACTCGCAATAGTGGTGGGCTTAGAGCATCTCAACAATGCTAACATAATTCTATGCGAGAAGAAACAATATTATTTTATTAGAGGGGATTGCAATTCAATCAATTCATTGAATTGCAATTTATTCATACAAAGGAAAGCAAAAAGAAAAGAATTAATTAGCTTAGATGTAGGATATTTGATTTGCCCGCATGCACAGCTCAACCGGTAAGTTTGAGAGCAAAGACCAGGGATCGAGCCTCACCAGCGTCGGAGCAACCTCTCTCATGCTTTGTTGAGGCGTGGGGCACTTGGGGTTGGGAATTCAACCTTTTGGGAGCAAAGGAAAGGAAAAAGGAAGAAAATGACATATTTGCCCTTGAATATTATTATACAATGACATTTTAATCTTTATATTATTTCTTCCCAATAATTATATATTCTCCATACCAAACAATGTAATTTGAATTTTTATTTTATTCCTACCTTATTCTTTTCCACCGAATTAAAATTCTATTCCCCTTTAATTCCTTCATTCCAACCAAACGTCATGTTAAGTGTTTTTGTGGTTTTTGCCATGACAAGAAAGAGAGGGAAGAGAAGAGGAAAAAATAGGGAGAAAAAAAAATAGGAAAAAGAATATGACAATAAAAGAAAAAAAATAAAGTATATTTACACGCCTAGTTGGCACGTACAGTGCACACGCCTGCCGCAAGCAGCGTGACAACTTTTTTCCTTTTCCCATTTAACAATTATTATTGTGTCCATAAAGTACATTATTTAGTATACTATCAAATAATGTACTTTTAATCTATTAAAAATGTACTTTGTATTCAGGAAAAATATTTAATTTGAGTATTGAAAATATATTATTTTGTATAATGTACATTCAGTACAAAATGTATTTTTTGTATATTAAAAATATTTTTTTTATGCTCCACATAATAATTTGTCCTCATTCAATAGGTCCCAAAAAAAAATTTTGTAATTGCATTTGAAAAAATTGTTAAAAAATCCCACTCCATCAGTGCAAAAGCCCACCCAAATAGTAATGAATAATTGTGAAATTAGCGGCACTAAGATTTTAGATGATACCCGCCTTGTGGGGGGCGGATGCACCAAATAATGTATTTTATACACAAAAATAGAGAACCCAAAATGTCTTCATATTGTCTTGTACATTCTAAAATAATGGGGATTATGCAAATACACAATGTACTTTATTTATATAAATAATGCACACTCAATCAGTTTATGCATGATGTTTGAATACATAATCAAAACAATGTACATTATGCTTACATTTCTATTTGAATAATCTTTAGAAATGAGCCTTTCTGTTTGAATAATCTTTAGAAATGAGTATAAACCCTAGGTAGTTGGAAATGTACTTTATGCATGTTGTTTGAATTCCAGATCCTCAAAATTGCAATTGGCCCAAGGAACCTTGGACCAAGGCTAAATGAAACAGGAATAATAAAGTAAAAACAGCAAATACCACTGTGACAGCTTGATTGAGCATGAATCATCTCAAAGCAGTGCACAATAGGTAAGCATATTTGCTCTACCTCATGTATAAAAGAGGGTGAAATAAAGAGCTTAGCTCTTTATACTTGATCCACATATATCCAATGTGTTCATTGTTGATAAACTATTAGAGTATGTCTCATATATAGACTCTTTTAAGGTCTGAAGAGTTCATGGTGAACATATGCCCTGATAAACCCTCTTTTTCCATCTTAGACAAAAGTTTATCAACTAAACGGGCACAGCCATGACGAGCCAACAACTTGGCAATCATCCTTGACATTGTGTAAAAATCATGAGTAAATCCTGGTTGATAAGAAACCCAGCAAAAGAATTGCCATGTTGTTTCTGCAGAGTTAAAGTTCCTGATCATCTTGCATACTAACCGAGTTGTCCACACAAATTTTGCATCCTCTAATGCTGATACCTCCTCGGGTTCCCAATGCTGCAATGCACTAGTCAAAGCAGCAGGGTCCAGCCATGGCTTCAATTGAAGTTGATCTCCAACATCTTCAGAAACACAGTCAGCATTTTCTTCCTCTTCATCATCATTATCATCCTCATTAACATCCATTGAATATGCAATACTCTTAATTCTCCTATCTGGAAGCATTTCTCTGATCAATTCATTGACACTTTCATCATAACCTGCCTCCTGCATTCGCTGGAATGACCATTGCAACCAGGCAATATTCCATCATCCCTCAGTTCATCAAACAAATCTTTGACAGCATCTAACTGAAAAATAAAATAAAATAAAAAATAAAGTAATCAGTATTACTTTTATATTAAAAAAAATTAGAAAATACTTTATTCCCCTCCAATATTTTCCCTCCTGATGTGGCTTTCATTCATTGGGTGACGAAAAACCTGAAAAATGAGGAATAACTAAGGGTCCGTTTGGAAACCCAAAAAATGACTACCAGAAGTAATTTACTGGATTTTCTCGTGTTTGGATATTCATTTTGGTCAATGGAAAAATGTCCAATTTGGCAAAAAATGTCTTCCTAAATTTTTAGTTGAAGACATTTTCCAGATTTTTTATTTTCCCGTATTCATCTTTTCAAACTAGTTTCCGGACTATTATTGTCACCGGTGGCATCCCATATTTATCTTCCTAAATTACTATTAATGTCTGTAACATGTTTCTGTCCTTTTCTTCTTGTTTTTGCAGACCGATGTCCTCAAAGTTCAGATTAACTGTCTAGGGTGCAGGAAGAAAGTGAAGAAACTCCTCAAGAAGATTGAAGGTATGAAACCTTCTTGTTCCGTCTTGCATGTTTTACTTTAGTACTCTAAAAAAAAAGCTCATTCTTTGGTTGCCTAAATTATAGTGTTGTATGGGGTTTCTACTCAGGGGTTTATCATGTGAGCATGGATGTTGAAGAGCAGAAGGTTACAGTATCTGGGAATGTTGATGCTAAAATAGTGAGCATGAGGCTACTTAAATCAGGCAAACATGCAGAGCTTTTGTCACTGCAAGAACTGGCAAACCAAGAAAAAGAACCTGAACCCCAATACAGAGATGGTGAGTACCAGAACCCAGAACTCCTCAATGGTGATTACCACAACATGGAACTTCTTAAGTGACTGAGTGATGAAAACTACCAAAATCAAGTTCACATCCAAATTTGACATGGTTCCACCTATCAGCTATTGGCAGAACATGAACATGAATAGCTACTATATTTGTGTAAATTGATCACCCTGTCCTAGTTTGAGACTGATAGACTATCAATAGCAAGAACATTATATTATAAAAAGAATCCTAGTTCGAGTCTGATAGACTATCAATAGCAGTAACATTAAATTATACGGAGTATAAAACATCAGCCTTTGGGTGTTTACTGTACCTACCAAGTATTCTCAAATTAATGCTGAAACTCTTTTCTGCATTAAATTCTACAAATGCCATCTCCATTTCTTCAGTCACCTTAAAGAGATATAGAATCAGTGTTAATGTTCAAGGAATTTCTTCTAGACAAAGATAATCAATGCATGCTTGTTAAAAATGGAATGATCAAAGACAATGATAGGACATTCATACATACAAAAGTTTGGATGCCAAGAAAAGACTACAACATAGCTAGCGCTTCCGGGCTTTCCTACGTCTAGATTCTACCTTCTGCCACTTCTTTCTCGGGACCACTTTGCTCTTCGGTTTTAACTTCAGTTCAGGAGAGAACTTATAGTTTGGATCTCTCATACGAGCTTGAATGTCCTTAAAAAACTGCATATTCAACTTCCTAGGTCCCCCCTGCCTGAGTTCAGCATATTCTGGCCCTGAAATGATGTTCTCAAAAGCCCCTATTAGAATGTCCAGATCACTCATGACCTCCCACACATTAATGTATCTACCATCAGGCCCCTTCTTCAATTTCTTAAGGGCATTTTCAACTGCAAGTTTCCTAGCTTGCTTTCCAGGCGATAACTCTTCTGGCTCCTCCTCATCTTTTAAAGCCTCAGAGAGTGTTCTATACTTTGGCTTTTCATCAAACTCAAACAGTTTATCTATATATTCATCACTCTTCTCGTTTGGATAAGCTTCTGTAGGAATGTCATCATCATCATCTCCTTCACTACCGGTCCACAGCGTCTTCTCTTCATCACTACCAGACCACACACTTCTTAGCTCATCACTGTCGTCTGCATCAATGCAATCTGAGTGCTCTATAGCTCGTTGTTTGGCCTTTCTGATTTCCTTCTTCAAAGAACTTGGCTCATTTTCAGGCTCACTCTCACCCTCACTTCCAGTCCATAAACAGTTATCCTCATCTTCCATTTCTTTAGCCCAAGTTTTCCTGAATTCCTTGGCTCCAGGTACACGACCCTTAAATAGATCATAGTAATGTCTACTGCGAGCATATGATCGCGCTGCTGCAAGAAATAAACAAATGGATAAAGCATTACTTAAAAAGTTCAGGCTACATATATATATCTATTTGATACATTAGTTTCTGGCTTAGGGCAGGACTAATCCTAAGCCCTCAAAAGCCTTGCCCAAGAGTAGCTGAATTCAGGTTATATTTCTCCTTCATCAGTTATGCTGTGAGAATCTAAACGCTTTCATTTTCAATTAATACACAGTTGAAGCAACGATATAGAAACTGCAGCTATTCAGAGAGTAAAAAGTTTCAATTTTTTCTGTGAGGAAAATTGACAAACAGGTAATCCGCGCTCAGAAAGAAGCCGCAAACCTTGGGCTTGAAGGAGATGGGAGAAAGCTGAGCCATTACGAAACGGGTTGCCTGCATTGGAGAATCCTTGCGTTGTGGCTATTCTGAAGATGGACGGAAGCGGCGACAATTGGTAGAGCCTTCTGCCTATCATTTTTGGTTTTCCGCCTAACCAAGCCTTTGCTAGCCAAGAAACAGGGCCCTTTTTATTATATAATTATAAGTATAAAATTTAAAATATATAGGGCAAGCGTCAAATAAGTCCCTAACTTTATATGAGAAGTCAGTCAGACCTCTAAATTTTTAAAAGTTATAATTAAGCTCATTAACATGTTATTTTCATTTTTCGAACATTGAAACCCAGAAACTGGTCATTGACCTATAATAACAGGTCATTAGGGTTCTAGCAAAAGTGACCAGCTGGTTGCCTTCTTCAAAAGCAGACCGGCGACTGCCGAGTTTAGTAGCTGGAGCATCGTAGGAACTAGTTAGAGTTTTGCCAAAACCCTAATGACCTATTATTACATGTCAATGATAAATTTTTGTGCTTCAATGCTAACATCAAGTAAAAAAGAAAAACTGAAGCACTAGATAAAACATTTTAGTAGGAAAGAAATGAAAAAATAAAGATGATGGTACTGATGGAGGTTGTACACTTTATTTCCCAAATACTATTGCACATGATACAGAGTACCCAACAGATCAGACACTTGTACTAGGATACACCCATCTATCAGCAAGTTACATATTTTGAAACACAAATTGGATGCAATGCTGCAAAACAAGCTCCCTCCCACTTAAGCCAATATACTGTTCAGATTCAATTATTGCCTTGATTGAGATCAACACACAATTTTACTTGCACTTGTGCACCTATTTTCACTTACAAGTGCAAGTAATTTACCTTGTTAACATTCATACACCTAAGTGCACCTAGTTATAACCTTAGGTGCAACTACATCTGGACACGTGGCGCGCTGCAAAGCGTTCTCAATTCTCTCCTAGGCGAGTGTTCTCACTTGAACGCGATCATATATATATATATATATATATATATATATATATATATATATATATATATATATATATATATATATATATATATATATATATATATATATATATATATATATATATATATATATATATATATATATATATATAT
>NC_044918.1:18571061-18597914 GCF_003576645.1 Ipomoea triloba | reverse complement strand
AAGTACCACCTAAGATTCGAAACTTTCTATGGAGGTGTATCCGTAATATTCTTCCTGTGCGTGAGGTTTTGCGAACCAGAGGAGTAATGGCGGGGGGTGGTTGTTGTCTTTGTTCGACTGCCTTGGAGACCATTTTCCATTTGTTCTGTGACTGTCCTGTGACGGGGCAGCTCTGGGAGACTGATGTTGGAGTCCAAGGTAATTCTTTTGCTGCTATAGTTGAAAAGTTTTTGGGTATGGTTGGGCATGATATGGCGATAAGAATGGCTGCAACTTATTGGACAATATGGATAGCTAGGAATGAGGCTCTCTGGAATACTAAAGTTTGGCAAACTGCTGAATTAAAACACATGGTAGAGTCCCTCATTAATTCATGGAAGCTTGCATATTCAAATACTGCCAACCAGAATTTTTCAAAAATGCATGCAATTTCTGTTCCTTGGCGGCCACCTCCTGTTGGTAAAGTCAAATGCAATGTGGATGCTGCCTTATTCGAAGATGTCATGGGGTTTGGTGCTGTGGTTCGTGATCACAGTGGTAAATTTGTAGCAGCTTATGGAGGTCAGCTGAATTGTTTTAGAGACCCTTACCTCGCGGAAACGATGGCCATTAAAGAGGCACTAACGTGGCTAAAGAATCAAGGATTGACGAACACTATTTTGGAAACTGATTGTTTGAATTTCTGTTCCAATTTCAATTCTGTCTCTTATGATTTTTCTTATGTAAGCATTGTAGGGTTCTTGCTAATGACATTGGGAACGTTGTGGTTCGCCATGTCAAAAGGTCAGCGAATCATGTAGCTCATGTGCTTGCACGGGCAACAGATTCTTCATCTGCCCTTGGTGTGTGGGTTTCGTCCCCGCCTTTGTGTATTTCCAGTCTATTGATTTAATATATTTGATTATTGATTTTCAAAAAATTATATATTACGATAAAAGTATGTGATAAGTCACGACTGTTTCGTTCCAAGTTAATGTGTATATTTAAAATTATTTTTAATAATTAATGACCTAATTATATAGTAATTTTTTTCTTCAATTAGTTTGAAACTTATTTGAACATTAATATTATTTCAACTCAAAACAAAAATTGTTACCTCTTATTTATTTCCAAAGCTATAAAGATTAATAAAGTAAATAATGTGACGACCCACATGAATAATTGTTGTATGTCCCACACTCCACTAATAAACTTTTGTCAAATCGCTTTACAAACTTAGGGGTGTATTCAATCACGACTTTCATGAACTTTTAAATACTTTTAAAGTGATGAATTTTAATTTACTTTTGTAGAATTTTTGTAAACTTTCCTAGATTTTAAACTTTTATAAACTTTATAAGAGTTTATAAATATCCATACTATAAACATTTATAGACTTTTAAAAACTTTTTTCATATTAAAAAGTTTACAAAAGTCATTAAAACTCTAAATTGAATACACCCTCACAAACATTCCATAACTTCTATTAATATATTATCTATAAATTAGTGCATTGTAAAAAAAATAAATAAATAAATACTGATGTCACAGCAATAGAGTATATTATTCATAACGAAAATATAATCAATTTTTATAAATATAACTAATAAAAATATCTCTTGACCTAATGAAACAAGTAATGCTGAGTAATATAATTATCAAAATGTTTAGAATGAAAAAGTACAAATTTTGCTTCAAAAAAAAAGTACGGATTAAAATATTCATCATGTTAGTACAATTATCTTTGATTGGCATTGGTTTCCTCTTCTCCACAGTTAACTTGCTTAAACCTCCACTACTATCACGCCATCCATTTTTTTATGGCATCAACCATGAGTTGTAATAACTCGTTACTCTCCTGAGGTGCCATAATGCATAATTTTCATTAACTTTATTTTTACCTTTACTCTTTTCTTGATAAGTATCTCCCATTTATAATTACTATAAAATAAATAAAGAATCTCTTAAAAAATTCAACTTAATACAAATAATATATATATATATATATATATATATATATATATATATATATATATATATATATATATAAATTAATAATTAATAAACATACAATTATATAAAATTATAAACATATTAATTAAATAAAATTTAAAAATTATAAATTAAAAAATTTGCAACAAAAAATTTGATTGAACTGAAAAAAAATATTTATGAAAGATTTGAAACGTACCGTAAAATTGATGAAAAATTTGCCTAGTTTAGATGGAGGAAAAAAAAGTCGGTAGAGAATGTTGAAAAGTTTGGGGTTGGAGGGTTGGATTTCATCTATTTTTATTAATGAAGAGAAAATCTATAGAAATCCTATTCTGACAGAGTTTGTGAAAGTAGTAACTTTTTGAATACCAGTAAACTTTTAATAACTCTATAAAAGTCTGAATCGAATACGTATATACTTTTAAAGAGTTTGAAAAGTTTGATAATTGAATACAAGTAGACTTTTAAAGAGTTTATAAAAGTCTAAATTAAATACCACCAAACTTTTAAAATTGATAAAAGTATTTAAAAGTTTATGAAAGTCGTTATTGAATACACCCCTTAAACTATGATGCATCCACCACATTTACAGGCCAGGCCAGCTGCTAACATAAACTTATTATTTATAATTGATCCCTCCTTACCTACCACACACGTGTCCACAGTACACTGTCGGTGGACTTCATTAGAAGACTTGGAGTTTTCCCGTCAATTTCTGAGTTTCTCTTTAGATTATAGTCTGAGTTTTTAAACATTTCGTTCGCTTTGTTCGATCGATCAATCAATCTTCCTTCAATATAATGGCTATTCCTCTTGTCAATTTACTAAATACGATAGAGTTCCATTTTCTACAACCTCTTCCATGTTTGAGTTTTGATGATAGAGAAATAATGATCGAATCTTTGTGTAAGAAGCTCCGATTTTTGCAAGCCTTTTTGGAGGATTCTCAGAAGAACAACATCAACTGCCCCGCATGGAGAGGCTTGGAGACAGAGATCAGAGATGTAGCTGCTGAAGCAGAGAGCAAAATTGAATCAGAATTATATCAACTCTACAACGAGGAAGACGCCCCTGTTGAGCCTTGTCAGAGTCTTCATCAGATCTTGCAACAAGTAACGCGAGACATTGAATCACTTGAACGGAGGATTCTGCAGATTCAGATTGAGAGCAATCGCAATCACTCTGTAGAGCCGCCAAGAAGAAACGCAGCAATACAGAATATCAATGCTGATAGCTCCTCCAAACGTTCTTCAGAGCCCAACAATGTAATGGTAGGATGCGACGATGAGTTTGATACCATCATGCACAAGCTCATTTCAGATTCAAATAGCCTGGAAGTCATCTCAATCACAGGTATGGGAGGTATTGGCAAGACTACTTTAGCTGAAAGAGTCTATAATGATAAAGTCGTGATTGCTTCTTATTTTGACATTCAAGCATGGACTACTGTATCTCAAAAACACAATCTTAGAGAAATGCTCTGTGACCTTCTCCGTTCTAATGACACCAATCGAGATGTCTCTTATCTAGCAAGTCAACTACGCCAAAAGTTGTTGGGTCAGAGGTATCTCATTGTCATAGATGATATATGGGACACTCAAGCATGGGATGACATTCATAGATGTTTCCCAGAAGATTTAAATGGAAGTCGAATATTGCTGACTACACGACTCAAACAGGTGGCTGACTATGTTAGTTCTGGTAACAATCTTTATTCTATGCGATTCTTAAATCTCAATGAAAGTTGGAATTTATTTTACAAAAAGGTATTTGTAGAAAAAAAATTCCCCCTTGAATTTGAGAAAGTTGGAAGAGGTATTGTTGAAAAATGTCAAGGATTACCTCTAACAATTATAGTTGTTGCTGGGCTTCTTTCCTCCTCATCCAACAAGCCATCACTAAATCAGTGGGAGAATGTTGTTGCAAATTTGGATCTGTTACTTGACATTGATCCGGAAAAGAAATGTTCAAAAATACTCTCACTAAGTTACGACCACTTGCCTCCGCATTTGAAAGCTTGTTTTTTATACTTTGGAATTTTTCCAGAAGATAGGGCGATTAAAGTGAAAAGGTTGATTAAGCTATGGATTGCAGAAGGATTCTTAAAGTTAGAGTTGAATAAAAGCATGGAAGAAGTGGCATATGATTACTTACAGGATCTTGTGGACAGAGGTCTAGTTCAAATTGATAAGTGGAGTAGTTTTGGCAACAAAATCAAGTATTGTAAGCTCCATGATGTGCTGCGTAGCTTTAGCTTGAGAGAGGCTCGGACGGAGAAGCTTTTGTATGTTATAAATGAGAATGATAATGTGCATGAGCTTGGCGTTGGATTAGCAGCAAGCAGCTTGGACCGAAAAGCTTGCCGTTGGGTCGTCAGTGATCAATTAAGCCATATAGATGATGAGCCAATTAGTCGATCAAGGTATATGACTCACACATCCCATGAATTGCGATCTTTTCTATATTTTCCTCATAATTATGTCTTTGGTGTTCACCGCAATTCCATAATACTTCCCTATTCTAAACTGCTAAGGGTGTTGAGCATAAGTGAATCTCCTGAATATCACCTACCAAGAGAAATAGTGGATCTTGTTCATTTGAGATATTTAGCCCTAAGAATTCACCGGAGAGCATCTATTAATAATTACCAGTGGTGTAAGCTTCGATGTTTGCAAACTCTCATTATTTTTGATGATTGGGCTTCTTTTTCACCAAATAATATTTTGGGTATGCCACATATAAGGCACGTTCATTTCTCCCAGGGGAGTCTTAAGCACCGCCATCTCCCAAAATTGGTTCAAGGAAATCTACAAACTCTATCTTGGTTGAGTCTCCCTCAACGTTTCCAAACTGAGCCAGACTTCAAAGCGATTCCAAATGTGAAGGAACTTGGGATTTACTTAATGGGCTATGAGGAGTCTTATTTAAGTGAAGAAACTTGGGATTTACTACCACCTATTTCAATGGAAGGTCTTCTCAATTTGCATCAGCTGGAGAACTTAAAATTTGAAACATATCGATTTTTTCCGAAATGTGACATCAAACTTCTAAAAGCTTTTCCACCAAATCTCAAGAAGTTGACCCTCAAAGGAACATTATTTTCATGGGAGGATATGACCATTATTAACGCATTGCCTAACCTTGAGGTTCTAAAATTGAGAGAGGATGCTTTCTGTGGCTCAGAGTGGAAAGCAACAGGAAATGGCTTCTGCAAATTAAAGTATTTGGAAGTTACTAAACTTTCAAGTCTCGAGCATTGGAGTGTAGATGCTGATCATTTCCCCATTCTTGAATGCATATCTCTTAATTACTGTCGCCTTTTGGTGGAATTTCCAACTGGTTTTGGTGACATTAACACATTGCAGTTAATTGATTTAAAGAATTGTCACTCCCTCCTTGTGACTTCTGCTAAAAATTTTCAAGAAGAGCGGCGGGATCTTGGAGACGATAAACTTGTTGTCCGTCAATTTTATACTCTCCCAAAGGTAATATTTTCTAATTTAATTTGCAACCTAGCAATGTTATGTTTCTGAGCCTGCCTAGCTTGTGATTCAGTGGCCGGGGTTGGTTATTTTCTTCCAACTCTATTCTCATTTATTTCCTTCATGTTTCTCCTATTCCCAAAATGTTGAATCTTCAACACTAAGGGCTCCTCACACCTGTCCCGAACATGTGTTGGAAGGTAAATCACGGTAACTTAGTTACTAACAATCATGTTTTTTTTTTTTTCTAGAAAATTATAGATGGATGGAAACCAGCTGACACCTCTACTAAATGGAGCGCAACCCCTACTCCAATTGATTAGACATTTGGTTCGAGAACTAGATTTAATCTTTCTTGATTTAAGTCGATCAGCTACATTGGTGCATATATTTCCTATGAACTCGAGAACTGATCGAATGGCTTCAACATGTTAGATTTGGGAAGAACTTATGAGGTATGGCGTTTTTAATTTGTTTTGATTTGGTTCGCAAGTCCTCTTTAATTTTGTACTTAGCTTGTTGTAACCCTTGCATGCCATCTCATGACTAATTTTGTAATACATACAGCCTCAATTAAGTTTTTGCTAGGAATAGTACGTACCATGCATAGTAAGTTTTTCATATGACAAAAATATACAAGTCAATGTTGTGAGAAAACAAAAACATGCACAAATCTCCTCCACATTCATTCACTCAACTTAGTTATTATTTAATATTTCAAATTATTTTTTTACCTTCATTTATACTCCGATCCCTATATACTTTATTAATATACTACGGAGTAATAGATTTCTGTTGTTAGTGTTATAGGTTGAAATTGAGAGGTGAAGATCAGAGGGTGACAAAACAGGTACTGTATGAGTGTGTATGTATTTGTGAAGATAAAAGTTTGGAAAATAAATTACGGACTATATTCATTATTTAAGTTTTGTTTTTATTATGTAAACAACTGTATGCACAATAAAAGTTTTTGTGTGCACTAATTTAATTGTTATAATAATATAAAAATAAAATGTTTTTATTAATAAAATATTAAAAAATAATTTGCAATGAGTCCAGTTGATGATGATGATGATGAGGAGGAGGAGTTAAAGGAATATTTTGTTAACAAAGTTTACACAAATATTTTGTTAACAAAGTTTACACATAAAAGGAAAAGCTGAAAAAAAAAATATGGTAACCTTAGAAATATTTTATTATTATACAAAGAATAAATCAAAATGAATAAGTTATAACATGAGGGGGGTGTGATTGAGTGAAAGGAACACATCCATCCTTATAACCAAATGTCAAGAGTTCAATGACAGTGAAAACTCTAGGTGACACCCTAGGGACTCATCTAAGATGTCTATAAAATGAAATTGATTATTTTTAATATAATTAAAATGATTATTTTTAACTTGTAATAAAAATTACTAGTAAAGATTACATTATTGTTGATGAACCTTTGAAGAAACCCAATTCTATCATGTATGTATATTTTACAACTTCAACATGCTATATATCTACAACGTTAATATAGAAATTTAATTTGTGTAGACTTTATGCATGTGTTGTAGATCAGAGTTTTTAATCTTAATAATAAAAGGTTTGGTGAAGTGTGTGTGTGTATATATATATATTTATTTATTTATTTATATTTATTTATTTATTTATTTATTTATGAAGAGATAAACAACATTTGAATTAATTTTGCCAGGTGATGCACATGATCCCAACAAATGCCTTTTGGGCTTTATTTGCACTGTATGTACATGTGGAATTGCAAATTGGAAAGATAGCTACGAACCTATATAGTGTCTGGTTTACTTGTTTGGTGTGTAATATTATTACTTTTTCTTCCTTTAATTTGTATCTCCTTTTATAAGTCAGGTTTATGTGAACACTTTTTTTTAAATATAAGGAATGGTCGAGAATGAAATAACATTTTTTTTTTTTGAAAATATGCTTATTTCAATGTTTTGTAAGTTAATTATTTTATTTTCAGGAATAAGTCATTTCCCTTATATGAGAAATATCTACTTCGAAGGTGATTGGTATTAAGCTACTCTCAGCACTTAGAAATAACTTTTTATGACAATACCTAATATATATTATTACCTACTTTTGTTATGTATTGGATTGTTGTTGGTGGTGGTGTTGTATACATAAATTATATATGTGTGCGCGCATATATCCATGTGGATGGTTATTTTTTTATCTTCTAAATGTTCATTGCGTTTCTATTCTTCAATCTAATCAAATATAATTATTGAAATGTATTCCTTACACGAACCAAACGAATGGAATTCATATTTTATTTCTTGTAATTCTATTCCTTATGAAATCAGATTCTGGCCTATCCCTCAAAATTTATTTCGTGAATTAAATATGCTATTAAAATTTTCTCTAATTTACATGAAAATTTTATGTAGTATTAAAATTTTCTCTAATTTACATGAAAATTTTATGTAGTATATAATATAAAACGGTGCCTTACTATATTATACGGAGTAGTAAAGTTTTCATATATTATTATATATCCCTGTGAGGTGAGTCAAATGTTGCAACAGTCTTAGTTGAACAAGTTAAATGAATGGGATCAGCACTCTACAAGATTGGGTGAATTTAGCATTAAAAAAAAATTTATATTTAAAAAATTACATTTAATTAATGGAAAAGGGTAGGAAAAAGTTAACCCAGTAATCCAGTATTGAGGAGGGATTCAATGTACAAAATCCAATCCATGGTTAAAAAGATATCAATGGGCCTAGAGGTTAGCCACACGTGGCAATTTATATCATGGACTATAGTGCACAATGTATTATGCACTCCGTACTAAAACGATGTCATTTTGGTCATTTTAATTAATGATTTTTTTTTTTTGGAAATCACGTTTCTTATTTCGATCGGTCTGTGTATTTGTGTTAATATTATGTGTATTATTTAAAGACATTTTGTGTACTATAGACTACGATTCTGTGTATTCATGTTAGGGGTACTTAAACATAGGTTGTGACGTGTATTAATTCGAATGTTAGGAGGATGATTTCTGTGTAATTGTATCAATATTCTGTGTATTCCCTCAAGTCATTCTGTGTATTCTAGACAAGGATTCTGTGTATTCATGTTAGTGGTACTTAAATACAGGGGTGATGTGTTTGTGTATTTGGTGTTTTCATATTCTGTGTATTATTTGAAGGCATTTTGTGTATTGTACACTAGATTCTGTGTATTCATGTTAGAGGTACTTAAACATAGGTTGTGACGTGTTTTGTATATTTGAATGTTAGGAGGATGATTTATGTATAGTTGTGTCAATCAATATTCACTCAAATCATTTTATGTATTCTGGACAACGATTCTGTGTATTCTGGACAATGAATTTCATGAAGTCATTCGCATCCGCGTTCACTAACATTAAAACGACGTCGTTTCGAATCAGGATCCACGGTGCACTGTGGACCCTGGTCCACGATATAACGATTGAATGTATGTATGGGGAAGCTGCAAGAATGTTGTGGATTATTGATTATAGGTTGGGCAGCTTTTGCTGTACATTTGGGAGTGCGATTAGTGTCACCCCCACCCCCACCCATGGTTTTCTCCCCTTCTACTACTAATGGAATTCTTCTTGTCCTTCACCCTCCCAAACCACTGGCTTGCATTGCTGCTGCCTTCAATTTCTCCCCAACCATATGATTGTTGGGAAAATTGCAATATTCGAGATAATTTTATTTTTATCCTAAATTTATATGTAACAGTTCATTTGTAATTATTCTCTTTTTTTGTTCAAAATATTTTATTTTATCATAATTTTATTATGGCATATCATTTTCATCCGTTAATAAAATTGTTGAAATGTAAAGGACATTTTGATTTTTTTTTTATACAATGTGATTGATTTGCTATACTTTTATCCTCTTTTTTTTTGAAAAATTCGTAATTAAAAACCTAAATGTCATTGTAATTTTTTTGTTGATAGGGAACAAAAAATGATGATGTTACAATAATATTAGGACCAATGTGAGTGTCTTAAAAAAAAAATTAAAAGTGAATTAATATTATAGAAAAAAAATAGAATTAACTCTTTTTTATGTTTGAATAAAATCTGTTTTAATTTATTCCTCCAAAAAATATAATCATCTCCTGTACATAAAACGGAGGAATAAAGTAAAAGATGCAAGTAATGTATGAAGATTCTGTAAACAAAACCACACAGCATTCACCGACCGACCAAGCACGACGAAATTGGGCCTAGATCCATGTAAAATCCAACCTACCTTAAAAACAAGCGACTCCGACGTTAGAATTCTCGCTACATACATATGTATCAGTGAACTGCTAGTACGCCCACCGCCCCACCCTATCTATGCTTCTCAATATTAATAATTACTTTCTTTTTGTAGACACAGAAAATTTGAGCTCGAAAATGGACCGATTAAATTATTATTGGGCCTAATGTTGAGATTAATTATTGGACCAATTTAATTAATTGGGTCATGATGATTAAATTAATTTAATTATCCCAATTAAATTGATGTTGGGTAATTGAATTAATGGGCCAAGCCCGATTCATATTTGAATTTAATAATAATTATAATTATAATTTAAATATAATTTTATTATATTTGAATTTAATAATTATAATTAATTTGAATTTGAATTAGATGATAGAGTCTTGAACCTGGACTTGATTATGGCAATGTTCATTCCCTTAATTAATTAATTAATTAATTAATTAATTAATTAGGGAGTTTGTTGAGGGAAGTTGGTTGCACACTCCACTATAAATAGAGCCCCTCATTTCACATTTAAAACACGCCTTGAAGATTGAAGATTTGAAAGCATTGAAGGCATTGAAGGCATTCTGAAGCAGTTAGAGGCTTGAAGTATTTTGACGGTTCTAGTTGAGTATCACGCCCTTGAAATCCCGGAAGGCCACGCCACTTGAATCCCGGAAAGCTACGCCGTTTGAATCCCGGAAGTTACGTAAGTTGAATCCCGGAGGCTACGCTATTTGAATCCCGGAAGTTACGTCAGTTGAATCCCGGAGGCTACGCTATTTGAATCCCGGAGGCTACGCCACTTGAAACCCGGAGGCACTTCAGTAGAACACGTCAGTGAAGAATCAGAGGACTATACAGAGATTTTGTACCTGCAACTTGAATTACACACACACTGTAACCCGATATTGTGAATATATACAATTTCGAATTTTTTGTGTTTACAGATTTTGGCACGCCCAGTGGGACCACTCTGCCTCTCATCTCTTCACTTCCAAGCTATACAAAGAATCCAAATGGCATCAAGAAAGACTTACGCTCAAGCTACCGGCTCTAAGGCATCTTCTGTGGCCGGCTCCGACAGGCGCGAGGTGCAAGGTGCACTGACTCGGAGTCGAGTGAGGGACCTAGGGGTGGAGTTGACCGAGACCCGAAACATTGCTCGCAACGTCGTCCGAAGGCTTGGAGGCGTCTCCATCGACTCAAAGAAAGCTACATATGATAGAGGTTCATCCTCAACAACAGAGACCGTTGGTAGCAAAAGTCCGATTCCCTCAAATGAAGCTACTCGAAGCGAAAGTCCTTCCCCTATTCCCTCAAATACAACTACTGGCAGCAAGAGTCCTACGCCATCAAACGAGTCCCATAGCAGCGGAAGCTCATCTCCCATATCTCAACCATCGCCAATGTTGAAACCAGCCTCGGAATAGACGCACGTCTACACGGTCATGCCTGCTATGACAACGAACGCAGCTTCGGTGGAAGAGCAACTGGAAAACATCACCAAAACTCTCGAGGGGATGAGTGTGCTTATTCATAGTCAAGAAAGGAAGCTCAATGATCTCAGCGAAAAGGTTGAAAGCTGGAGAAATGGTGAAACAAGTCGAGCTTCCAAGAAGCGGCCTCAAACCCAAGAAGAAGCTATTGACGCCGAGTCACCACATCATCAAAGTAGGCCCACTGCAGAAATGGAAGAGACAATCTCTCGCCCACATCCCGCTGAAAGGAGTATTCAAATTTCTGGGGCCATGATACCTGTCGAGCAATTGAACGATTACATCATGGGAGCAATCAAGAGAAGGCTCGAGGGAGAGCAACCATCGTACACTTACTCTAAGCCCTACACCCAAAGGATAGAAGAAATGAAGATGCCGTTGGGCTACCAACCTCCCAAGTTTCAACAATTTGATGGAAAAGTGGGCTACCAACCTCCCAAGTTTCAACAATTTGATGGAAAAGGCAACCCGAGACAGCACATCGCCCACTTTGTGGAAACTTGCAACGATGCTGGAACATACGGAGATTTCCTCGTGGAAACTTGCAACGATGCTGGAACATACGGAGATTTCCTCGTCAAGCAGTTTGTCCGCTCGTTGAAGGGCACCGCCTTTGATTGGTACACTGACTTGGAGCATGGCTGCATCGATAGCTGGAGTGACATGGAGCGTGAATTGCATGGCTGCATCGATAGCTGGAGTGACATGGAGCGTGAATTCTTGACTCGCTTCTATAGCACAAGAAGGACTGTTAGCTTCTTGGAGCTCACCAACTCTCGTCAATGGAAGGGTGAACGCGCATGCGCTTACATTGAGAGATGGAGGGAGTTGTGCCTCAACTGTAAAGAGAGGATATCACAGAGCTCTGCAATTGAAATGTGCATCCAAGGCATGCGATTCGAGCTCTCTTATATTCTGCAGGGGATCAAGCCCAAGACATTTGAAGAGTTATCCAGTCGAGCTCATGACATGGAGTTAAGCATTGAAGCTAGTGGTGGGCCCAGCATGTTGAGCATGCCTAGCTCGTCCAAGGCGCTTGTGAACCAAGATGTTAACAAAGGGGGCAAACCCTTTCAAAAGCAAGAGAAGAAGGAGACGATGAATGTGAATGCTAGACCAATGCAGCTTTTCACAAAAGTGGCTGAGAAATCTAGGCCCAGATCATTCCCTCGTTCATCAAGGGGAACTAGAATTGTTGAAGAGTGGCAGGAGAAACAATATCCATTTTTGGATTCTGACGTTTCTCCTATGTTTGAGGAGTTGTTGAGACTCAAATTAATTGATTTGCCAGAGATGAAGCGCCCCGAGGAAGCTTCTAGGGTGGATGACCCCAACTATTGTAAATATCACCGTCTCCTCGGCCACCCGATTGAAAAGTGCTTCGTTTTCAAAGATAAAGTAATGGCACTTGCTCGAAATGGGAAGATAGAGCTTGCGGATGCTAGCGTAAGCACGAACCAAATTTCATGTGGGAGGTTTGCTCCATTACTTTTGGAAGGTGGGGAGAAGAATAGGGGCAAGCAGCATAAACGCCCACTTCCATTTAGAGTAAAGCATGTTAATGCACAACATTTAAAATCGCCACAGATCGATCATACTCACGAGAAAGGTTGGGTAGTTGTTACCCATAAAAGTCAAAGGAAAGTTGTTGGTCGCATTAAACCATTGAAAAGGATGGCGAAGCAATGGGTTGAGAAAAACTCGGCAAGGGATGCCCCATGACTTGAAGGTGAAAGGACATCCCAACAAGCCACAAAACTTAGTTAACCTAGCTCAATAATGTCGAACGGTTTTCATCTGCATGAGACGAATATCCCTGGAACTTGTTTGAATACCAATGAAGAAGATGTTGAAGTGGGAGAATGTTCGAACCCCGTGATTGAAAGAGACAATCAAGCCATGTCTTACACCACAAATATAATCTTCAAAGATGAAGATATATTACTCGGAGGAACACCTCACAATCGCCCGCTGTTCGTGGAAGGTTATGCATGTGAGCAGAAAATTAAGAGAATTTTGATTGATCAAGGATCGGCTTTGAATATTCTGTCACTCCGAGCTTTGAAGGAACTTGGCTTCTCTACCGATGATCTCTCTTAGAGCCGCTTAATGATTCAAGGGTTTAATCAAGGTGGGCAAAGGGCCATAGGTGTTATTAGACTTGATCTCAGGGTCGGATCGCTGAACTCAAGTACCTTGTGCCATGTGATAGATGCAAGGACGTCTTACAATTTGTTGCTAGGCCAACCTTGGATACATGAGAACGGAGTGGTCCCTTCATCATGGCACCAGTGCCTCATGTTTGAGAAAAATGGCGTAATAGAAAAAGTTATCGCCGATGAAAGTCCATTCACTAAAGTAGAATCATACTTTGCAGATGCAAAGTTTTACTTGAAGAAACAAGACGGGGAAGATGATGTTGACGAAGGCAATGATAATACACCTCCTAATCCGAAGCAGAAGGGAAAACAAGCCGTAGAACGAGTTAATTGCAACAAAGAACTTGTCTTCCCACTTGCAAGAATTGAACCACTCAAAGCTCCTTTAGTCAAACCGCTTGGAGAAGAAAACTGGGATAACGAAGATCAAATGTCCCCCGTCAAGCGCACTGATGGTTTTGATCCTAATGCATATAAACTTCTTGACAAAGTCGGCTACAATCCAAATGAGCCGCAGAAGTTGGGGAAGCTTATCCCAGAAGCCGGCGGTAAAGGCAATTCAAACCAACAAGAACCGCATTCACGTAAAGGACTGGGCTATGTCTCCCCTAGACCAGTGCGAATCTTCATAAACAGAGCCACAAGTAATTGCATCACCTTTACTGACGACGAGGAAGATTACAAGAGACAATCAGTCTTTGATAGGATCGGAAAAGTACAACCACGACGGTCAGTTTTTCATAGGCTTGGGTCGAATCCCAAACCTGCTAAAAGGAAGTCGATACATGACAGACTCGAAGCTGCTCGAGTTTTAAAAGAACACATCAACACTTCTATTGAAATAGTGTCTTCGAAAAGGCTTAGAAGCGCAGTTCCCTCTCGTATGAGACGGGAGATTGATATCCATGTTTCATGCGACGAAGTCTTGAAGGTCGAGCCAAAGACCATTATACACACTCGCGTACAAGGAGGAAATGAAGAAAACTTTGATTCAAGTTATGGGGCGGCACCAACCCAAGATGAGGTGGCGCTTTCATCCCACGTTACTATACATGACGAGATCCCGGTTACGGGAGGCGCGTACAAGTTGATTGATGAAAATGGTGCGCGAGTTGGCCCTATTAATGAGAAATTCTTAAAGATATATAATCCCGAAGCTAATGGGACTATTTGATGAATGACTTATCCACCAAAAATGTTGCACGTGGTTAAACTGCTAAAACATCTCACTTGTCTATGAGTGGGCCCAAGTCATAGACGCTCTTGGCCCGCAAGAGTTTAAACTGTGTACGGCATTAACTAAGTTATTTGAACTACGTTTGACTTGATCTCCTTCATGGGAGTACGTAGGCAGCTTAGAAATTTAATTGTTTAAGTTCAGTCATAACAAAAAAAAAAGTTCCGTTCACATTGCATATTCAAGTCAATGATGCATTAATTAGTGGCATGGAAACGAGGTGGATGAAGTGTAAAAATTATTACAAGATTTGAAGTTCACGGAAATCATCAAGGCATATACTCCCGCAACAATTGACCAGCGCTTAGCGTTTCAATCGTATCTTGATCTACGCACTTATGCAGTTTGATTTAAGTAATTTGAGTGTCTTTGGAAAAACTAATTTACCAAGTTAAAACTTTTATTGAAGACATCAAAGTTTGAATTTGAGTTTTGATGGGTCAAACATTGAGGCAGAGTGAGGTTACGAATTTGTCCCATAATGTTCAAATTTTATTTGAATCCTTCAAGGGTACGATTGATTTGCAGTTGGCATGGTGTGTCCTCGTGTTTGGTGGAAATGAAAGAAAATTTTATTATATTAAATTACAAGACTAATTTACTTTGATAGATATTGTGCGGCATCAAGTATTAGTTATTGGGCGTGAATTTATGGTTGCTCTTGGTGCTTGATATCGCCAAGTTCTTCTGCCCATCGAACCATTGGTATTGAAATTGAACTATTTTGAACCGTGTTGAGATAAAGAAAAATCACTGCAAAAAAAAGGGAGTAATGATGATAATGATTAAAGTTATTATTATCATCATCATTATTAGCAAAATTGTTATTATTATTATTATTATTATTATTATCTAAAGTATGATATAACAATAATGATTAACATTGTTGTTATTTGGAATTATGAAAATTAAGAAAGAAACAAAGCAATTTGAAAGGGGAATTACGTGAAACACAAAACAGAAAAGGAAAAAAAAAAGGGAAAGTTTGAAAGCAAGGAAAAAAAGAAATCGGAAAGTGTGAGCTACAGGCTGTGTTGTCACGGTCAAACCAGCCCAATATTAAATTAACACTCTTCCCAGCTCTCAAGGAATGTTCTCCACCGTATATTAAGCACACCATAATTTCCATTCTGCAGCAGCTCCAGCGCCTCTGGACTCCCAACACTGGCGAAAGCAGTGACGTAACAGCTCCTGATCTTCGGTGACTTCCGCGAAGGACTTCCGGCGAACCTAGCGGCATCGACAGTTAAGAAACAAGGCTCCAGAAGTAAACTTCAATCTATCTCCAGCAACGTCAACAGGAGGAGCAGAACCTCTAAAAAACAAAGCGTTGGCAACGACAATAGGTTGCGATAGAGAGCTACAGTAGCGGTGATTTGTGACCGTCGACTTCTGCGAAGAAAATTCTGGCGAAAGTAGCGATGCAATAGCTCTGTTGATATCTGGAGACTTCTGTGAGGAACTCCGAAGGCAGCATCGTAACAGCTCCGGTGTCTTCTTGCTTGGCAAATTTCCCATTGCTCTTCCTTTCCACTCCGATGGAAACCCACGATCCGGCGGCACCTCGCATCAAGGCAAAGGTTCCGCACTCCGGTGGTTGTTCCACGGAATAGTGAGCTTCTCGTTCAGCGACGGCAGCCCGGCATCAGCAGGTTGCAACGACAGTTATGACTCCAATCGACGTCCATGGATGAGATAGAAATTCTGACAGTCTAGGCGACGCAGTAAGCAGATTCCGACGAAGAACTTCGTTAGCAACTAACGAGATCTGTGCAGGAAGAAACCCACGCTCCGGGAACAAACTCTCGCAAGGAATTGAGCAGCGTCAACGATTGAGCAATGATCTTCCAGCAGCAGCGGTTTCCAATTGAGGGTGGTTTGCGATCGACGAGGTGGCACCGTACCGTTGGTGGCTTAGCGACGAATTTAAGCAGTCCGATGAGAAACTCTGTCAACAATGGAAGTCTGTGTACTCCGAATAGAAACCCACGCTCCGGCAGTATCATTGATACCGCGCTCCGGTGGTTGTTCTACTCGGCAGACGTCCCGTTGCTCTTCTGTGTAGCAATTTGATGGTGCAGGAGGAGGACTTCCGTCAGCCACAGGATCTGTGCACTCCAAGTAGAAACCCATGCTCCGGCAGTATCAATGATACCGCGCTCCGATGGTTGTTCTACTTGGCAGATTTCCCGTTATTTTTCTTTGAAGAATTTGAAGGTGAGAAGCGAGCTCCGGTGGAGTTTGAAGCAAATTCAGCAGCGTCAAAAGTAGAGTTGGGGCGGTGACCGGTTGTCCGTTCTCGTGCATTGCGAAAGGATTCATGCACTACAACCTCCGTTCTCGTGCATTGCGAAAGGATTCATGGACTACAGCCTGTTCTTGTTGGATCCTCTTGTTCCTGTAAATGAAAATGCATGTAGGGAAAATGAAGTAAAAGGTAAGAGTATAATTTTACCTTGCCCAAGGGAAGGTAATCCTTGTGTTTGCTCTTCTCTGCTTCGTTGATTGGGAAGCTGATGAGTTCATGCATCTATTTATAGTGCCTGGTGAAGGGTTGTAATTGGAGCTGGATTGGGACTCTACAATTTTAATGTGATTGAGATAAAATTTCTACGGTAGTGAGTCAGTTATACCGCTAGAATCATGGGTGAAATGGTTACCTTGAGCTTAACTTTTGCTGGAGTTAAGGTTCACGTGCATACCTATCTTAGTGATGTATTGGACTTTGACTTGGATTTGAAATGGCTCAGGAGGTCAGATGGGTTTGGGCTCATGGAATAACCAAGTGTATAATTGGGCTCACAGAATTAGAATGAATTACGCCAGTTTAATTTGTTGCAATTACAGTAATTTTGAGCTTTTGAACAGGCATTCGTTTGGGTTTAGTGGAGTGTGACAAGTTTTGCTAAACATTTGAGTTTTGATGGAATATTGAACTAAAGTTGTTGTCGGCTTTAGGAATTTTTATGGGCTTATGATGAGAAGTTGATGTGCTTATATCAGAAGTTATGGGTTCATTGATACCTATGGATTTGTGTTGAGGAATTTTCGAATTGGGTTTGCGCTAGGAAGTCCGTAGGTATTCCATTCGGCATTGATTTATTAGCATTTTGAGACTTTCTCGTTCCATGTACATCAAGCAGCATGTCCCGACAAATCTCAAGGGGGCAATTTGTAGACACAGAAAATTTGAGCTCGAAAATGGACCGATTAAATTATTATTGGGCCTAATGTTGAGATTGATTATTGGACCAATTTAATTAATTGGGTCATGATGATTAAATTAATTTAATTAGCCCAATTAAATTGATGTTGGGTAATTGAATTAATGGGCCAAGCCTGATTCATATTTGAATTTAATAATAATTATAATTATAATTTAAATATAATTTTATTATATTTGAATTTAATAATTATAATTAATTTGAATTTGAATTAGATGATAGAGTCTTGAACCTGGACTTGATTATGGCAATGTTCATTCCCTTAATTAATTAATTAATTAATTAATTAGGGAGTTTGTTGAGGGAAGTTGGTTGCACACTCCACTATAAATAGAGCCCCTCATTTCACATTTAAAACACGCCTTGAAGATTGAAGATTTGAAAGCATTGAAGGCATTGAAGGCATTCTGAAGCAGTTAGAGGCTTGAAGTATTTTGACGGTTCTAGTTGAGTATCACGCCCTTGAAATCCCGGAAGGCCACGCCACTTGAATCCCGGAAAGCTACGCCGTTTGAATCCCGGAAGTTACGTCAGTTGAATCCCGGAGGCTACGCTATTTGAATCCCGGAAGTTACGTCAGTTGAATCCCGGAGGCTACGCTATTTGAATCCCGGAGGCTACGCCACTTGAAACCCGGAGGCACTTCAGTAGAACACGTCAGTGAAGAATCAGAGGACTATACAGAGATTTTGTACCTGCAACTTGAATTACACACACACTGTAACCCGATATTGTGAATATATACAATTTCGAATTTTTTGTGTTTACAATTTTATATGTCCAATCCGTTAATATAATCACATTATTAATATGTGTAATTATGGATTCAATTAACAAGGCATGGTTGTAATTATTTTTTATTTAATTTTTATAATATCAGTATAAAATTTATATATGGTGTGTTGCGCGGCCATGGGCCAACAATCCACCTAGTGTAGCCCAAATGGTCCATAAGTATGAACCACGCCTAACACAGCCCACTTAATAGAACTACGCCTAACACAGCCCACTTAATAGAAACATGATTGTTATACTGTGGACCCTGGTCCGAAACCCGTCGTATTGTTACGGTTTTTTTTTTTTAAAATTAAAATATAACTGTAATTTGAACAATAACAAAAATAGTGACGAAGGAACAAGAACAAAAAACACACATAAATTCATCAGATCACAAAAACACACACGACAAAAGGTGAATATTTAAACAACATTGTAAAATTTTAAAAACATGGAACATAAGAGATGATACTTGAACTTATATTCTATGCATCCTAACATTCGAATGCACAAACACATCACAACATGTGTTACTAACATGAATACACAGAACGGTTGTCTAGAATACACAGAATATTGACACAAAATACACAGAACTCATCATCCTAACATTCGAATGCACAAACACATCACAACATGTGTTAATAACATGAATACACAGAATGGTTGCTTAGAATACACATAATATTGACACAAAATACACATAACGCATCCTCTAAACATTCGAATGCACAAACACATCACAACCTGTGTTACTAATATGAATACACGAAACGGTTGCCTAGAATACACATAATGATTGCTTAGAATACATAGAACTCATCTCTAACATTTTGATACAGAGTGCATAATGCATTGTGCACCCTGGTCCACGATATAAATTGTCAATGAGTTGTTTGAGTATGCTCATAACAACTTGTTCATTCTAGCTATGGAGCTTAACTATCTAGATTATGTGAGTCTTGTAATTCTTAATTGTATTTTTTTGCTTTGCTCTTCAAGCAGTCTCTTGATCCGTATTTCTTTTTGGGATATTAGAATGTTAGTGAATCGTGTAACTTATGTTTTAACCAAAGTAACAGGTTCTCAATCAGGTCAAGAGTCATAGACTTCTTCCCTTTTACTTGTATTTGTGATCGTTTTCTTCTATTTAATGATTATATTTGGTTTGCCTTCAAAAAACTTATTCTCCAACACAAGTTTTAGATTATGAGTCAAACTATAATACTCTCTCTGTCCCATTTTACCTGTCATATTTACTATTCATTGGTTAAACCAATTATTTCTTTTTTGCTTATTTTTTTTAGTAATTTTTTATTATTTTTAAATTTAATTTTTTGTGTTTAATAGTACTTTTAATGTAGTTTCTAAATATATAAATTTTATATATTAATGCTAAACTTAATATTATGAAAAATTAGATTAAAAAATACTTCAGTCAAGCAATCATTTTGGGACGGAGGTAGTAATATTAAGTGCATAATTTCACTAAATAATTGTTATTAATTAAATTGTATAATGTACTTGGAACCATCCCTACATGGCGGTTAGATTGTTCTTTTTCTCCAAAAAGAAGGTTAATTACGATGGCGATTCAACGGTTCAATACACATGGTTAAATGTGTGCACAAAGAATTGCTTTTGAAATTTGAACATTAATCTCTTTTCTCAAATATTGTCTACTGAATATCTGAACTAGTGAGTTAAACTCGTACGGGCTACTTGGCTATTACATTGTTTTTTTGGATTAACGAGGTAAACCTCACTCCTGCTGTGTGAGTAGTGAGTAAACTCTCGTCCTGTGACCTTAACCGACAAAGGACTACAAGTAGTTAAACCAGCCTAAGTTATTCAGCCTAAGTTATTACTATTGTTTGTTTATCCTAACAATTTCGTCTGTAAAAGTCTTTGGTCAAACTTCCGTTTCGCCATTTTTATTTTTTAGCGTAACATGCACTATGCTCATTAAACCCGTTTCACAACCTGGGCCGTATTCATTTTCACACAAGAGCAAACAGAAATCTATATATAGATACTGTTGATTACCCAAATTCCAATTTCATGTAAAATATAAAGGCTAATTCCGGGTTGAGCTTAACTCTATTTGGGGTTCCAACAGGGTTAGATATTGGTAGCGCATATTACAGCCTTACAGCTCAGCTATGGATTACACTATTTGCATCAGCAATCCTACCTTGTGGGAAGTATCTTAGGTACTAAATAGACATTATTGCTGGTTGCTGCTTACTGGTTACTGAATTCGTCTTTCACTTGTGTGGGCTCATTGTTAAGATCGTTCGTGTGTGGGTTTATTGTCATTCTTTTGTTTAATTTCACCCTTCTTTTTGTGATAGTGTAAAGTGGCAATTGTTAATTTGTTATACATGGAACATGGTCATCTTGTATTGTGGACCTGATATATATTCTGTACCAGCAGTTAAGTTTATGTGTTCGTAGTTAATATATTATGTGTAATTGCAGGTAAATCGTGAGGGCCCAGGCAACCTCTAGTCAGTCTTTGTTGGTGACTCTGTGCAGTGATCCATCTCAACACTCCCAATGGCCCAAACTCGAGCCTGGGAGGAGGTGGAACCCCACTGGAGTGGGACTTTAGGTCAGTGGTCTACCACTTTAGTTAGCCCTGCTGGGCAACTTGAGAACTAGGATGCTGGAAATTAAAGAACTCTGTAGAAGATGGTAGTTGCTTACTTGCTTTGCATCCAATAACCCGGGTTGTGGTAGAGCATATCTTATACTGTCACAGACTCACAGGGAAATGATGGTTAGTTCCTGATTAAGATACCCATGATATTTTTGCATATGTGGCTACTCGATGCTGCATTTCAATGGATCAAGATTGATCATTACTTTTGATGCATGTAACATGGTTTTGGGTCCAATGATCCATTGACAAAATGTCCAATGAATATAATCTATCTGTCTTATTCTGATGCTGTGGAATATAATGTGCACTGATGCCAAAAGAAGTCATCACTGAGCTAGATGAGGAGCTTTCTTGAGATCTTTTCTGGATTTGGGTGATTATTGGTTTCATAATTAACAGGTATAGGCGGATCCTCTTTCTTTTGGTTTGATGGTATGTGTAATTTTGATTATTATATTGTACCTATTACCATCTTCCTTTTCTGAAACACTCATGAATCCAATAAATTTTAGCGTTTATTAGGTCTGAGTTGAGAAGTTCCATAATCTTGCCCTTAACAACACATTATCAACTTGTAAATTTGCTTTGAGGCCTTTCAATCCCCTCTTTTAGATAAAACTAACATAGAAAGTGAAAGGGCATCTACAGTCATTTTCGTGCTTTTGTGACTAGCAAGTAGACTTATGTTTTGTGCTATCTTTTCTTCTTCTTGTTCTGTTCTTTTTCCCAGTGAAAGACTTGCAATATAGGAGTAGAGCAGAATATATCATTATCAAACAATAATTAGCACACCAATAAGCACTAGCTAAACTTTAATCCGCATAACATAATAGGAATATGCAAAATTCAAAAGCAACGGCTATTTCTCTCATCCCCATTAGGATGTGGATTCTAGCTAGCTAGTATTATTGAAGAGAATTGTCTACCTTTAGAGAATAGTCACAGATAAAGAATAAAGGATGAAGATTTGTGCGAGGTTTTCATTGTATACAATATTCATATTGTCTGGTTAAAAACGGTGATTAGGATTCCTCCTTATCGAATCCCAGGTGAACATGGATGCATTTTGTGCTTACATGTTTTGGCTATGTGTGTGGTTTCAGCAAGTAACGGCCCTATAGGTCGTCAAACAACTTCAAATGTGTCAAACCCTCTAACGACTGTTCCTACTTTTCCATTATGAACACTATTTTCAGTTGTTTTACTACAACTTCAAAAAAATGGAACTTTTACAGATGCTCTAAACTAGACAGGGACCTAGCTAGAGTGATTTTTATAATTTAGGCATATAGTCATTATACTCTATTGTTAGGCCTTCAATTTACTAAGAATCCTAAGATCTTTAATTTAGATATTCAATGATCAATTTTATACTCTGTTCTGGCTGCATTTAAAACATATTTCTTAGTCTATTTATACATTGCATTGTTTGATTGAGTATAATAACATATTTATTCATTAATCCACTTTATTATATAGTTTTTAATGAGCTTTCATCTTATTTTCTTTTCCCATTGTATCTTAACACAATGCCCAGATCTTTATCATCAAATGATGCTGCTTATGATTATTCCAAGAAATGTGGCACAAAACTATGCTACAACAAAATAGGGGATCTTGATAAAGAGAAAACATATTTGCCAAATCTGCCACCGGGTAGAAAGTTCTGGTTTCAAACCCCACAACAAGGCATGTTAACTATAGCCTATGTTGTGACAACCCTAGCCGAGTCGGTCAGACTGTTGGCTTGGTAACCACAAGGTTCCAAGTTCAACTCCTAGTAGGAGCAGCCTATTTGCCTTCTTGGTTTGAGTTGATCAACTGCCTTAGTTTGATCTCTTAAAGGTAGATACACATTTTTTATGTGGAAGGGGAACTTGAAGATTGCCACTGAATATGCATCTTCAGTTTGCTTTTGAATTATTGAGAATCAAATCAAAAAGGGAGAATAGATATTGGGTTCATGAGCATTATGAGGAATCGATTCCCACATGGTAATTGCTTGTAACTTTTTTCCAGTTTGGAACTGAACCATGTCTACCTATACTACATAAGCCTACTCAAATGGAGATTGTCTGTGCAGGATAACACCGATGCTATGCACACACTTGGTGAATGCGAGTGTGCACATCCATATCATCTTTACGTGGCTAGCATCCATTTTACTGGCAGATGGAGGTGAAATATCCTTGTGCTCGCCTTCTAAATATGATTTTCTCTTGTAAGTTCTCCTAGAAATGGATATAGAACGGAACATAATATTAAAACCATTTAAGATGAAATTGTGGGGAATCTGTAAAGAGGGGAATATAACTGTGGACTTATGCTCGGGAAATATGTGCCTCTCTCCATGCATAATTCGTTTAACAGTTGACAAAACATAAATTAGAGAGCCAACACTCCTGTCCATATGGTACTCCTGTTAAGGAAACCATTTGAAAGTATAAACGTATGAAAAGATTATTTAGGGCCCCACCAGTAAGGTCGTTTGATGTATATATAAACCATCCCAACTCATTCACCAAAAGCCACCAGTTTCAGCAAGCAATTCTTCTGTTTAAAGCTGTGTAAGGCCAGTGCTCTGCACCTTGTTCTTCCAATCTTCCATTTTTGTAGGTAAGGCATTATTATTAGTGTTTTTTCTTATGCAGTTTATATAATTTCTTCAATCTGGAAGTACACACTTCATTCTTTCGGTTCATACACTTGCCACAATTTTGGATTGGAAGATTGATGCAAACTATTTTCTAGGATCCAACTATTCAACTTTGATCAATAACAAGATTAATGTGTGAATTCTAGTATTCCATCATTCACTTTGACATGTCAGAAGGCTTTGCTTTTCAGAAAGATGTGATTATTTTCCGATGCACCTGATAACTAATGAATACTACAATCATTATTCTATCTTGTTGCATTTTTCTTTAAAAATCCTGTTTGGTTTTGAATAAATATACTTCGAACCTTTTGTTCTTGCCATATGTTTTATTATTTGAATGTTCAAATTTTCCAGAAACCAAGACAGTGAATGAACCAAGAAGGAGATTGGATCTGTGCCGCTTGTCAACACATAAATTTTAAGAAACGAGATGCATGCCATCGATGCAATTGTCCTAAGTATGCTTCTGAAGCTGATGCTGCTTTTTATGGACGTAATAAATCAGAGGTCTTGCCCGGGGACTGGTACTGCAATGCCTGTTGTGCTCACAACTATGCAAGCCGACCGAATTGCTACAGATGTGGAGCCTCGAAAAGTGGCTATTATGGCCTTGGGGGTGGAATGATAACACCGGGAAGTTATGGATATGATGCAAGTGTCCCTCCGGGATATAAGAAAGGTGACTGGATTTGCAACAGGTTAGTTGACAACTTGACATTAACTTGTATTTCTTCACATATGATAACTGTCTCTGATTAAGAAACGACAAAAGCAGAAGTTTCAAAAATTCATACAGTAGTTTCCATGCAGAATTTACTGCCAAATACATGATCACATTACTCACAGAATAACAAACTGTTTTAACACAAGAAGTTATTGATCCTCGATAAAATAGTAACGATTTTCATGCACTCTTATCTGATAGAAATGCATGTTATATTGGACAGACATGGATGTGGTTGGCACAATTATGCCAGCAGAACGGAATGTTATAAATGCAGGAATCCTCGGGATTTCAGTGAGCCATCTTCCATGTGATTCGGGTACAGCATAGTCATTCATTTTTGTTCTTCGAATGCAACTATTATATTCAATTACTAAAACATTTTATGTCTTTCTTTTGTTCCCAGGAGATGATCTCTAAAGAAAGTAATTAAGGAAGAGAGGCATAATATCCTAGAATTACTAAGAATCCAAAAACCCTTTCTTTCTTTTCTATTTTCTCATGTATCTCTTGCCTTTTCTCAGTTGAATAATCTCTGACCAATTTGCACTAGGATGGTTTCTTACTATATTGTTGTATGGTGCAAAAAAAAAGTCACTTGAATGAAATCCCCTTATATTTTCCACTGTCTTGTATTTGATGCTTCAAATATTCAAACTTTTATAATTGTGTGGCACCTTTTGTTGATTAGTAATGTGTAGGCTGTAACATATAACTGTAAAGAAAACTGCTTGGCAGTGTCATTTTTATTCATGGAAAAAAATGATGTGTTCACCAATTGCTTTTTTCTACACCTAACATCATGGATTCATGCCATTATTTGTTATTTGTAGACAAGAACCAGATGCTCCACTCTTGGGCACACTGTTATTGACTGAAATCCAACTTTGCCTTCCCTTTCTTGCTCTTTCATTGCAAGTTCACTTGTTCAAAAAGGATGTTTATAGGGATATTTGAGCTGGTTGCACCCCCATATGGAAGGGGTGGGTTTGAGTCTCAGTAGAGGCGATGTTGATTCTTTGTGCTTCAGTAGGTTGAGAAAGTGGTTATGAACAATACTACATTGTAATAGAGTCAATAGTACTTAAAAATAGGGATATTTGAGCCTCTTCATTGCCAGACTTAAGTCATATGTTACAATAATGCTCTAAGTTTTTTGCATGTTACATTGGTTTCTGAAGAAATGAGATTAATCTGTTTGAGTTTTGATCGACCACATTCGGGTGGTTGTGCGGATGACAAACAAATCCTATATTGTACTCCGTAACATATATAACCCATTGCAAAATTCAAGAGATTTATTATTATTATTATTTTTTTGAAAACAATTCAAGAGATTTTGAATTATTTATTTTAATGTTTAGCCCATATATTGCTAAACTTTCAATATCTTTCCTGATGCTAGGCAAGTACCATTGTTCACATGAGCTACTTCCAGCATATCTCCTGGGCTCCAGACAACTAGAACAGATTCTATATATAATTAGAGCTACCACTTTCTGTTTCACACAAAAGTTTTTTATTCTTTCTAAGATATATAATCAACATTATTATGTCCATTTAGTAAGATTCTATCAACTATTGGAGTTTTGTAAAGTCAACACAATTCTTTATTGTACATATTTGGCATTGTGAAGTTAAAAGATACGGAGTAATTTATTTGTAGATAAGATGTTTATAAATAGGGTGTTTGGCGGATTTACTTAGCTGATAGCTGTTAGTGGGGTTTGACTAGTCGATAGCATTAGCTGGTTATAGGAAAATGTTTGCTAAATTATTTGTTAGCTGATATCTGATTACATGCAAAATAACCTTTAAGGATATGAGTGTATTATTTTAACTTTAATAATAATAATAATAATAATAATAATAATATTATTATTATTATTGTTGTTGTTGTTGTTATAGAATTTATATATAAAAAATAAATAAATAAACATATGTTCACGAGCTTAGGAAGCTGGTGAACATTAATAAGTAATCACATCTCTTGTTGCTAATTATCTTCACGATATTAAGCAACAGGTTTATGAGCCCTGTCGACGGGCTCAAGCACCCCCTTGCCTAGTACTGTAAAGAGACAATGAGAGTAATGAGACTAGTAGACAGGACTGTTGAACCCGTCTACACAATTTTGTTGTTGTTGTTTTTTTTTTTTTTTTTTTTTTTTTTTTTTTTTTTTTTTTTTTTT